>NC_134796.1:19833507-19846007 GCF_046742065.1 Oratosquilla oratoria
GCATAATATTATGTTTCCACCAAATGATTCGTTTTTGCATAGTTTATATATCATATATCCGAAATACAGTATTCTAATGTTCTATGGAATAAACCTTTGAAATATATCACCGTATTGCAGGAAATACATGCATGACATGCATAGCTATACAGCCTCATGTGTGTGAGATAAAGCATATACGACTACCATGTTGTGTAAAATGTTAAGTTATTATGATGCAGTCGTTACTGTACAAATATTTCATTCTAGGACGCCCCCTCATATTCACTCCTTCCACCTCTGCCTTCCACACCTCTTTTACTAATCTTTCTTCACTCATTCTTTCCATGTGTCCAAACCATCTTAATACTCTTTTATCAACCCTATCTCCCAGCTCCCTTTCTACTCCTGTGCTCCTCCTAACCTTCTCATTTCTCACTCTATCTAGCCTAGTAACCCCTATCATACCTCTCAGACATTTCATCTCAAACACATTCAAATCCCTTCTCTCTTCCTCTCTTATGTTCCATGTTTCTGCCCCGTACAATGTTGTTGGCACAATCACTCCTTTATATAACCTCCTCTTAGCATCCATTCCCAGATGTCTAAGTTTCATTACACTTTTTAATCCACCAAGGCATTTAGTCGCTTCTCTCAATCTACATTCTACCTCCACCCCCACTCCTCCATTCGCACCCAAGTATCTAAAACTATCCACTTCCTCCAGTCTCACTTTCAGCCTGCTGTCACTCTCTCCCATTGTACATCTTATCACCTTACTTTTGCCCGCATTTATCTTTAGCTTCCTTCTTTCACACACCTTTTCAAACTCTGTCACTAACTTCCTCAATCCCTCCTCTGATCCTGCTACAAGCATCAAAATACAACTGCCTTATTTTCCACTTTTCTCCATTTTCTTTAACCATCTACAACCCCTGACCCACTGCCTTGCATTCATCTCTCGCACCACCCTATCCATGTATAGATTGAACAGCCAGGGCGACATAACACATCCTTGACGAAGTCCCACTTGTACCTCAAACCATTCACTCTCTCCATTTCTAATCCTAACACAAGCTCTACTACTCTCGTAAAAACTCTTGACTGCTCTTAACCGCTTTCCTCCTATCCCATATATCTGTAGTACCTCCCACAGTGCCTTCCTGTCTACCCTGTCGTAAGCCTTTTCCAGATCCATAAAAGCCCAAAAAACATCCTTACCTTTTCCTATAGCTTTCTCACATATCTGTCTTACCACAAATATCTGATCTCCACAACCCCTACCTGTCCTAAAACCATAATGTTCCTCACCAATTACTCCCTCTGTTCCTCTTCTAATCCTCTCAATCAAGACCCTCTCATAAGCCTTCCTAACTACACTCAACAAGCTAATCCCTCTGAAACTACTACACTCACACTTGTCCCCCTTTCTCTTGTAAAGTGGAACTATACAGGCACTCCTCCAGTCCTCTGGCACTCTACCCTCTCTTAAACCAACATTAGATAACCTCACCAGCCAGTCCATCATCACTGTACCTCCTTTCTTCAGACATTCTGCATGGAGTGCCTTACCTGCTCTTATCATCTTAACAGCTGCTTTCACTTTATCTTTCCGTATTTCTCCTTCATTTTCCTCACTCATCACTCTCATTTTCTTATCGCTTCCCACTGCAACTACCCTTCCCTCCCTATACTCCTTCACATTTAGTAACTCCCTAAGATACTGTGCCCACCTTCCTCTCACTGCCTTCTCTTCCATTATCATCTCTCCATCTGCACCTTTTACCTTTTCTTCTCTACTTGATTCGCCTCCTCTTTCTCTTTGAATTTCTTTCCAAAACATCTTTTTATTACTTTCAATTGTTTTCTGTCATACTTTTACCCCATTCCACATCTGCTCTACTCTTTGCTTCCTTTATTTTATGCTTAACTTCCCTTCTCTTTACTTTGTACCTCTCATACGATTCACTCGTCCTAATTTGTAGCCAATTTATGAATGCTTGCTTCTTTGCTTATCACACCACTCACTACCCATCTTTCTATTTCCTCCCATCCTCCTTGTTCCACACACTATTTTTGCAGACTTTATGACTCCTTCCTTGAACCACTCCCATTCCTCCTCCACTCCTAGTTCTACTCTATCCTTCACTCCCTCCCACTCCTCTCTCAGCTTTTTCTTATACTCATTTTCCTTTTCTTTCTCATTTAAGGAGTTCACTCTAAGTACCTCCCTACCTTCTCTCATTTTACTCTTTCTCCACCTATTTTCCACTCTCAATTTACCTTCCACCAGGAAATGATCTGATATTCCCCCACTCTCTCCCCTTAGAACATGTACATCCTTAACTCTTTCTACCATACTCCTGGTCACCACTATATAGTCCACTAACGCTCTATCTTCCACCCATCCATCCACCACCCTCTCCCATGTGTACTTATGCTTAACTTTCTTCCTAAACACTGTGTTTGCTATCCTCAACTCTCTTTCAAGACACATCGTTACCATCAATTCTCCACTACGATTTTTACCTGGAACTCCATACTTCCCAAACACTCCGTCTATTGGTTCGTTTCCGAAACACTGTATTTGCTATCATCAACTCCCTTTCAAGACACATCTCCACCATCAATTCTCCACTACGATTTTTAACTGGAACTCCAAACTTTCCAATCACTCTATCTATTGGTTTGTTTCCTACCCTAGCATTAAGGTCTCCCAATACAACTACATTGATATTTCTCCCTAATCCCTCTATGCACTTATTTATATCTACCCAAAAAGCCTCCTTTTCCTCTACGCTCTTCACATTACCAGGCCCATACGCACTTACAAAAACCCACATCTCTTTTCCTAGCTTCACCTTCATCCACATCAACCTTGATGAGACCTCCTTCCACTCCACTACACACTTACTTATCTCTTCACTTACTAGAATAGCCACACCTTCTCTCCCTCGTCCCCTCTTCACTCCTGAGTACCTCCTAACTACACTCCCAAACTCACCCTCGCCCTTCCCTTTTATTTTAGTTTCATTTAAAGCCAGTACATCCATCTTTCTTCTCGTAAACATACTGCCTAACTCTTACCTTATACTCTCATCTGTACCACATCCATGCATATTAAAAGACCCAAACCTTATGGTACTGGTTGGAAAACTCCCAGAACCTCTTATGCCTTTATTTTTTTTAGGAATATCCCCTTTGGGGCTACAGGTAGCAAGACTCCTAATCCCATCCTCTGTTCCGTTTTTTTTGTCGCCTATTACGGCTCAAGTGACAAGACTTGGTGGTAGCATTCTCTTCCCCCACCAGAGGGTAGGCAAAAAAAAGGAAATGAATATTCAGAGAAAGGGTACAGGACAGTAACCAGGGGTTGGGGGACAGCATTACGGACGGACATTCGTAATATAAAAGTGTCATAATTTCTCTATAAACAGAGTTTTCCTCTATCACAGACAAAATTATGTGTGACTCTGGTCCGTAGGGGCGCCCCATATAGGCCCTAAAGTATCAACTGTATGCTACTCTGACACACTAACATGCAGCCAATACCCCAGACGGGGTACATATACATATATATTACAAATACCTATATACATACATTTATATATATATATATATATATATATATATATATATATGTATATGTGTGTATATATATATATATATATATACTGTATATATTATATATATATATAATATATGTATATATATATAATTGTGTGTGTGTGTGTGTGTGTGTGTGTGTGTGTGTGTGTGCGTGCGTGTGTGTGTGTGTGTGTGTGTGTGTGTGTGTGTGTGTGTGTGTGTGTGTGTGTGTGCGTGTGTGTGTGTGTGTGTGTGTGTGTGTGTGTGTGTGTGTGTGTGTGTGTGTGTGTGTGTGTGTGTGTGTGTGTGTGTGTGTGTGTGTGTGTGTGTGTGTGTGTGTGTGAGTGTTTCATTATCTATAATGACAAAACTTATACGGACGAAACCGAAATACACAATAATAACCCATCTAAGACTGGAATATGCATCAGGCGTGATCCCCACATAGGGAGAACTAACCAAGCAAGAGGAAGTGAATAAAAAGGGCAGCAACCAAAATGGTTCCCAGTTATATATATATATATATATATATATATATACATATATATATATATATACATAAAAATAAATATAAATAAACATATATATATATATATATAGATATATAGATATATATACATATATATATACATGTATATATGTACTTACATATATTTATACATATATGTATATATATATATACATATATATATATATATATATATATATATATATATATATATATGCATATGTACATAAACAGGCACATGTACATACACAATATATATACCCATAAAACACACAAACACACACACACACACACACACACACACACACACACACACACACACACACACACACACACACACACACACACAGATTGTATGCATGTATTGGTTAGAAATTAAACTACATGTAGAATTAGATTAATGCGTAGTTTCTGTGTATGTGTGTGCGTGCGTGCGTGCTTTAGCGTGAGTTCCAGAGTTCTAGAAGTCGTTGTACCTGTTAATTAATTGTCATATAAATTGTAATGCGAAAGTTGAGTGAATGGGATATAGATCATCTTTACTGTCAAATTAAGTTGTTGTGTAACTGAAAGTGTATGAATGTAAAATTTCTGTATACAAATGAATAATTAAAATGATTAGATAAATAAAAGTTAGCAACTGTTTTGTGGATCGAATCGGTGCTTGTCACGCAGCACGCCAGATTTTTGTGTGAGCTCGTTCTGTACGCATCAGTGCATTTTCCGTGACTGTGGTGAAGAGTGTGAAGACGAAGTTGTTCCTTACTCCTACAATATATTAACTTTTTGACGTGCAGCGTTTTACTCCACCTTATTGTTAACCAAAACAATAAATGGTGGCGCGGTGTCGAAAGTTTAGTGCTCCCCCGACCGGCCTACCCACAGCGTCTCCGCCATTGCATTGGCAGTGTACAAGTCTCTGTCTGCATTGTTTACAACAGAGTGAAGATCTGTGTGACCCTTTTTCCAGTCTGCGCTCCTTGTGTGATCCCATATTGCATTTTCAAGCAATTCTCTGCCCTGCAAGCGGCATTCCACCATACACAAGCGCCAGTGCTATAGGGTCACCTCTCCTGCCTCTTCCTACTTCGTCGCTACCCAAGCCAAGCTATCGTTCGTATTTTCCCATCTTTCACTCTCACCGTCACCCTTCAGCTCGCACCCCCTACCCAGCTGTCAATCATTCTTCGATTCAGCTCACCAACTACCTCACAGCATACGCGTGACTCCAAATTCCCGCAGACGCGTACTTCCAGCATCATCTTCTTCTTCAAGTGGATTACGCAGTTCCAGTCTCTGCTCCACTTCCAAAGTGGAATCCGGAAACCACGAGCGTTGAAATCCTTTCCGCTCCAGCTTCAACCACTTCCACGGACGTGCTGTACTGTGCTTTGCCCAAACGAGGTCACCATCTTCCAGCTCACAGCCTAGCTGCATGCGTGACGTCACGACCGTCCGCGCAAGGCACCATCCACCTCCATCCGCTCTCCGTTCCTCACAACGGAGCCCGCGGACTCCACCTCCATCCGCTCTCCGTTCCTCACAGCGAGACCCAACGGACTCACCTCCACTGCGACACCAACCACCTCCGCCGTCTTTGCTGAGCGCTCTACCCTCCACATCACCCTCCCGACGTCGTCTCCGTTACACGACGATTCCAGTCGGTTTACTGAGCCCCTCCTCCATAAGTGACATTCTTGAACTTAAGTTCCAGTGCAGTTATTATACTCGTACATTACAGTGTTGTGTGAATTACAAACAATAGTGTTACTTTTGTTTTCTTTGTCATTACCATTATTACCTGTATTTTGTGTATGTTATATTAATGTTAAATACCTTCATAATTCCTTATAACTCCAATATATTTCTGTGTACCCTTACTAAAATCTTCCACTGTTTGCAGCAAGTTCCACTGCTCTTCCATTTCACCTGTGTGTTTCTCCATCCCTCTGTGTCTTCTCTCTACATCTCAAGACGTCTTCTTCTAGTATTTCTAAGGTAAGTGGAAAACCATTTTGGCAGTCAGTACATCCTTTATGACAGACTTTCCTTGTAATATTTTTCGTAGCCCCTCCCTCCAGAGTCTACCTTCATCCACAGACTCAACACCTTCACCTCATCCCTCCCCAAAATTCTCATCGCTACTCAGTGTGTCACTAAACGACCTTCCACCCCTACCTTTTTCTCCGTTCTCATCCCCAAGTTTAAGCCCTACCAACATGGCTTCTTCCTCAACCCAACAACCCCGTCAACTCATGACTATTGTACACGACACGGTAGACGTACCCAAATTCACAGGTTCCAATATTCCCTTCCATTCATTCCTTAACAATGTCGAAGCAGCTATAAATCGTAGAAATTGCACTACTGATGATGAAAAACTCAGTGTCCTACGCAGCTTTGTTGATCAGAACTCCGTAGCTGGAGACATCCTGCAAACAGATGCATTTCAAGAATGCAACACATATTCTACTTTTGTTGACTTAATTAAGACTCAATTTGGCCAACACACTACCCTTGGTGTTCTCACTCCCCTATATGACCTTGCCTTACAAATAAACTCTCCTCCTTATGTCAGAAAAGAAAAGGCTGCAAGACTTGCTTCAGACCTAAAGGCTCGTCTAAAATCCACTCTAGCATCTTCCAACTGGGTTGATGCCGATGGAAAAATCTCCCTTAACCAGGTTGCATCCCTCTTTGCGTACTTTCGCTTTCTTTCTCTTCTCCATCCAGACACCTTAAACAAAACTAAATCCATACAGTTCACTCCAAATATGACCATCTCAACTTTGTCTCATCAGATCCAAGAGTCACCAAAGACACTGACAGACATTGATGCCCAGCCAGCCCCAATCCCCAAACCTACCTTAGCAGTTGCACATGTGTCCCGATCTGCCTCTCGGCAAAGATCCACTTTCCGTCCCAGATCCATTTCTCGACCTAGACAAAGATCCTTCTCACGTTCAACAGTTATTTGTTACTATTGCAAAACCCCAGGCCACTATGCTAACAGATGTGCTATTCGTCTCTCCACTCCTCCCGATAAAGATTGCCCTGTCCACGGTAAATGCTTCCATACGGCTGCAGAATGTCGTGTTTTGAACTCCAACCCCTCTCAACAGACTTTCTCTTCCCGTCGAAGTTCCCCTTCTTCTTCTCCTATATGACTATCTCCCTCTCCTTCTCTCAGCACAACCCCTCCTAGCATGCCTATTCCATCCCCACCACCCACCCTTCCCATTTGTACTCTTTCTAACTCTAACACATGGTCCAATGCTATTTCCATTCCTGCTATGGTTCATACCTTTCCTATATCTCTCTTCATAGATACTGGTTCTCCTGTAAATATCATAACTTCTTCCACCTTCCACAAACTCCGCCTATCCTATAAGCATGTTACAATCTTGGAACCTTCTGATCTCCAACTTACTAACGTAGATGGTGTTCCATTTCCAGTTTTAGGTAAGATCCATCTTCCAATAATTCTTCATCCTAACAGTCACGAGATTCATATCCCTCTATATGTGGCTGATGTACAGTTTCCTGCAGATGTCCTTCTGGGACTAGCCACTATGCAGCAATATGGAATTAGCGTCTTTCCCCAACGCCATGGCATTGCTTATGGTCGTCATTTTATACCAGCCCTACCCTTGGCGACTACTTCTCACCCACCTTCTGCAAATCCCCCCTCCCACAGCATGCCAACTGTGTCAGTGCCCACTATTGTTGCTCCTCCTACCCCCTCTACCCAGATTCAGATAACTCAAACTGAGAGTACTTCCTCCCCTTCTCCTCTAGCTCCCACGTCCCAGGATACTGTACAATCATCATCTGAACCTTCTCTTCAGAATTCACTTCCTCCTTCTAGTGAACAGACCTTGCACAAAGTTCCCACCCGTACAAAGCGTTTGCGTTCTTCTCGCATGCCTAAATCAAGGAAAAGGAATACCAAATGTTCTCCCCCTTCTACAGAATTCTCTCCAACAGAAAGCCAGATTTCTCCTTCCTTGGATGATTTAGTAATTACTTCCTCCCCTGTCTCTGATGTGCTTTCCACAATGTGTCGCACTACTCATGCAGTGTTAACAAGACCTGTGACTCTTCCACCACATGAGTATTTCAAAGTGCAGCTTCGCATTTTCCAAGCTCCGGAATGTGATGTTCTCTGTATGCCAGAATCCACACGTGTCAAAGGCATATCACTAATGTCAGCTTTATGCACTACCTCCAAGAATGGTCATACGTCTTTTCTTGTTGCCAATGACACTCATGCTCCCCTCCACCTCAAACTTGGTACTAACTTATGTGATTTTCTTGTGTATCCTTCAAGAGTAAAAGTCATTGATGACCAAAATTCTTCCTTGCCAGTTTGTACCATTAACTCCGATGTGCATCATGCACAGGTTCCTATTGAAGCATCTCACTTCAAAACCCTTGACTTCCCCGATGCTCAACAGGATTTAACTTCCTTATGCAATGCCTTTCGCCATGTCATTGCCTTGCCAGGTGAATCCCTAGGTTCTACAGACCTCATTCACCACCACATCCCCCTTCGTGATGGCTCTAAACCTTGCTATATTCCGGCTTATAGACTCCCGCACAGTAAGCGCAAGATTGTGGACAAGCTCATTGCAGACATGCTTGCCCAAGATATCATTGAACCTTCTATTTCCGAGTGGAATTCTCCCCTATTTGTTGTTTCCAAACCAGATGGTACATTTCGCCCTGTTGTTGATCTTAGAGAGCTTAACAAAATCACTGTCCCCGAAAGAACGCCCATTCCCGTTCTCCAGGAAATCCTACATTCTGTTGGTCAGAATAACACTGTCTTTTCAACTTTAGACCTAATGTCAGGATATTTTCAAATTCCTCTTGCTCCCGAAAGCAAACCTCTAACAGCTTTCTCTACCCCTTCTGGTCATTTCCAATTCAAACGTTTGGCTATGGGTCTCACCTCTGCTCCTTCTGTCTTTACACGACTTATGCATACCGTATTTCATGGCTTAATTGGTGAAAATGTCTTCATGTATTTGGATGACATCATAATAGCTTCCAAATCTGTACCCGACCACATTCACACCCTTCAACAAGTCTTTTCTCGTCTTGCAGATGCCAACCTTAAACTTAAACTCAGCAAATGCTCCTTTCTTAAGAAAGAAATTCGTTTTCTTGGACATGTACTAACTTCTGATGGCATTCTTACGGTTCTTGATAAAGTCAAAGCTGTTCCTGACTTCCCTCGTCCAACGGACCTTGAGCACCTTCGCTCCTTCCTTGGTCTTTCAGGTTATTACCGTAGGTACATCCGCAATTATTCAAAAATTGCAGCCCCTCTTACTTCACTACTAAAGAAAGATGTACCTTTCCACTGGTCGTCTGCCCAGGAACAAGCCTTTGCAGACTTAAAGAATGCCCTTACCACTGCTCCTGTCTTAGCCTTTCCTAACTATGACTTACCCTTTATTCTCTACACCGATGCCTCATTCCAAGGTCTTGGTGCTGTCCTCATGCAAGAACAAGACACACACCTTCGCCCTATTGCCTTTACTAGCAGACTCCTTAACAAAGCTGAACGGAACTATTCTGTCACAGAAATTGAAGCTCTTGCTGTAATATATGCACTTAGACATTTTAAGGAAATCATTCTAGGCTATCCTGTCACAGTCCATACAGACCACCAGGCACTTCTTCAACTTTTCAGAGGCAAGAACTTGTCCGGGAAACTTGCTCGCTGGTTCTTGACTATTCAAGAATTCAGTCCCACCTTCTCATTTGTGCGCGGATCAGCAAACCATGTTGCAGACGCACTTTCTAGAAATGTTGCTGCTATCAATACCCTCCCTCAGCCAGTCACTCTTACTCATGCGCGTATACAAGCAGCTCAAAGATCCGACCCAATGTGGAAACGTGTGATATTCTCTCTCGAGTCAGGAGATACATCTGATCTTACAGACTTACCTACCTCCTTGGAACACTTCAGACTTGTCAATGACGTTCTTTATCACGAAACCACACTTTCCAACAAGCATGAACCAAACAGACTTGTACAACAACTCGTAGTTCCTTCTGACTTAGTACCTGAAGTTCTGTTCCTTTTACATGATTCTCCACTTGCTGCACATCCAGGAAAAGACAAATGCGTAACACAGGCCAGACTTCAGTACTTTTGGCTTACGATGAGAAAGGATATCCATAACCACATTGACGCCTGTCATTCATGTGCTAGCCATAAAGGTCATATTCAAAGTAAAGTTCCAATATTGACATACCCAATCCCTAGCAAACCCTTTGATATGGTTGCAATTGACCTTCTCAAATTACCACTCACTTCTAGTGGAAACCAGTACCTGTTTGTGTGTATGGATCATTTTTCCAGATTTTGCATACTTGCACCTATCCCAGACAAGACTGCGACAACAATTGCAAAGACATTCATTGACAAAGTTATTTGCCCCTTCACTACTCCCAAAGTTCTTCTCTCTGACAATGGCACGGAATTCAACAATGAGATTCTTTCCAATATTTGCAAGTCCTTTCAAATCACAAAATGTAATATTGTTGCATACCACCCCAGTTCAAATGGCCTTGTTGAACGGCAAAACAGAAAGATTCTCAATGTTCTCCGACACCTCGCTTCTGATCTCCATCTCTCCTGGGATCACCATGTCCCTATGATTCAGTCTTGCCTTAACAGTGCCATCAATAGGTCCATATCAGAGTCGCCTCACTTTGTCATCTTTGGTTCCGACAAGCGACTCCCATATGACCTCCTTGCTTCAGAAATAGGTCCCATTTACAACCTTGATGATTTTGTAAAGGTTTCACTTTCAAATTTCAGCTCTCTCTTCAAGAGAATTACTCAGTCTCTTTCTCTCGCTAAAGACGAGATGGCCCGTCTTCACAATAAAAATGCTAGAGAATCTAACATTGCAATAGGTGACATCGTATATGCCCAGAACCATTCTCCATCTTCCAAGCTTTCACCAAAATTCCTTGGTCCTTTCCGTGTCCTCGCACTAGAACCTACAAACAAAGTCAAAATAAAACACTTGCATTCAGACACAGAATCCATCATGCACCTGGACACCCTTAAGCTTTTCTCTCGAGGTGTAGACTGTGACAATGACCCTCCGACTCCCACAGAACCCCTTCCTCCCTCCCCTCCCATTTCAACATCCCCTGTCTCCCACCCATATAATCTTCGCAACCGTCATACTTCTTGAACTTTCAATCAATCTAGCTGCCAAAAATGTTCTCCACTACCTTCCTTTATTAAATTAATGTTCCATGTATGTTCTCCATGTATATATATATAATGTTCATATGCCAGCATGTACTAATTGCATTTATATCTTTTGTACGTTACATTGTAAGTCGCTGGGGCCAGCTCCTTTCACGTGGCCGAGCGTTTATTGTATGCATGTATTGGTTAGAAATTAAACTACATGTAGAATTAGATTAATGCGTAGTTTCTGTGTATGTGTGTGCGTGCGTGCGTGCTTTAGCGTGAGTTCCAGAGTTCTAGAAGTCGTTGTACCTGTTAACCCGCTAAGACCGACAGGCCTTAAATAGGGCTGCATCGCAAACGTCCGACAGGCCTTAAATGGGGCAGCTACTTTCAGCGCTAATAAAAACCGCGCTAAAATTGGTAGCACTGCTATATTTGGCCATGACGTAGTCCTATGGTAGTACTGTAGGCTAGCAGGAAGTAAACTGCTCTCGCCAGCCAGTGTGCCGCAAAATTTTGTGAGAGGCGTGCGCATCGTGTCACGGCGAGAATTTTTACGTATTTACGTATTTACTTATTTACGAAACTATTATTTACAACTATGCATCTGGTGGTGACCATAAACGTGCCAAAAACGGCATCAACAACCCCTGTTGTTAGTGCACGAGGTCGGGCAAAGCGGGATTCTGT
This sequence comes from Oratosquilla oratoria, assembly GCF_046742065.1. Taxonomy (NCBI): domain Eukaryota; kingdom Metazoa; phylum Arthropoda; class Malacostraca; order Stomatopoda; family Squillidae; genus Oratosquilla; species Oratosquilla oratoria. The sequence goes on from NC_134796.1 coordinate 19,845,501, forward strand.
GAAGCCAATCGTGTCCACCCAGCACTGCGTGCCGCCGCCAGAGAGGCGGAGAGTTGCCGCTACCACAATCTTCTCCAACTCTCGGTAATTATTCCAAGACAACTATGGTGAGTAGAGCAATAAAAACTTGTAGGATGATGCATTGTCATGTCTACTAACAGCAGATTTTTTTCCAGAGTAATTCATAGGAGTTGATTTTTTTATGATAATTGCGGTACTGGGAGATTGCTAAATTTTCGGCCGTCGGTCTTAGCGGGTTAATTAATTGTCATATTTATTGTAATGCGAAAGTTGAGTGAATGGGATATAGATCATCTTTACTGTCAAATTAAGTTGTTGTGTAACTGAAATTGTATGAATGTAAAATTTCTGTATACAAATGAATAATTAAAATGATTAGATAAATAAAAGTTAGCAACTGTTTTGTGGATCGAATCGGTGCTTGTCACGCAGCACGCCAGATTTTTGTGTGAGCTCGTTCTGTACGCATCAGTGGATTTTCCGTGA
>NC_134796.1:19871007-19876007 GCF_046742065.1 Oratosquilla oratoria
TCAACCAATTACTAGTCCAACCTAATAGGCTACCACTTATTCCATGTAAAGCTAATTTAGTAAGTAGTTTTTCGTGTGGGACGGTATCAAAAGCTTTTGCAAAGTCTAGATATATTAAATCTATATTGTTTCTTTTGTCATAATTCGAGATAACTGTGTTGTAGAATTCGAGTAAGTTAGTCACGCAAGAACGTTTCCGTCTGAAACCATGCTGGCTATCATTTATCAAACGGTTACTTTCTAAATGATGTTCGATAGCATCTCTGATGATAGTTTACATTATTTTTCCTACGATTGAAGTCAAACTTATAGGCCTATAGTTATTCGGTTTCTTTTTGTCACCTTTTTTGAATATGAGAGTAACGTTGGCTAGATTCCATTCTCATTCCGGATAAGATGGATTTCTTGAAAATAATTTCTAATGGAACAACAATCTCATTTTTCATTTCCTTTAAGATTCTTGAATGTCAACCGTCAGGCCCTGGTGTTTTATTAACTTTGAGTTTGTCTATACACCTTTTAATTTTTTCTTTTCTTATATTTACCGTAGTGAGTAAGTTTACCCCAGACTTTTCACAGGTTTTAGTTGGGAATTCACTTTGAGGTGTTTCGTTTACAAATACCGAGCTAAAGTAATTGTTTAAGATATTACACATTCCTTCATTTGAATATTCAAGTTGACCGTCAGCAGATAATAGTGGACCAATGTTATTCCTAATAACCTTTTTATCACTGCATAGTCTTAGTGCCCTTTGAAAAAGACCCGAAGCAACACTATATTTGATATTATCAGGATGGTAACTATAGAAGTGTACATAGCTCCCAGTGTGCGTGGGTTTTCTGTACACTGTGAAAGATTATCCTGATGTCTCAGGACTAAGATGTCCAAAAATGGCAATCTATTATCCACTTCTCATTCCACTTTAACTCTAATGTTAGCAGTTAGGTGGTTGAGTTTGTTGAAGAAATCATTAAAGGAACCCCACTCTTCATCCCAAATCGTGAAGATTTCATCCATATATCTATACCAAAACATCCCGTGGGGTTTTATGTCCTGCAGAAGTACCGTCTCGAAATATTCCATGTATAAGTTTGCTAGCACTGGGGAGAGATTAGATCCCATCGAACAGCCAAATGTTTGCTTGTAATATTTGTCATTAAACGAAAAAACATTTGTGCCAGCACATGATTATGTTAATTTAATAATTTTATCTACTGAGATGGGAAGTTGATCCTGATAATGCTGTAATTTATTTTCTAGGAACTTCAAAAGTTCTTCTACATTAATATTTGTAAATAAAGACACTATGTCTAGGCTTAGCAATTCACTCAGTTCCGGAAGATGGTGACTCTTGATCTTATCTATAAAATCTTCTGAATGCTTTATGTGTGATTCAGAAAAAACATCCTACGAACGGTGATAAGATGTTCGTGAGCCATTTTGATAACTTACTAGTACAATAGTTCCTATTAGAGATAATGGGTCTTTGTATTCCGCTTCAAGAGGATCACAGCAAGTGATCGAAATATACGGAAATCATTATTTCCTTTCTTTTCTTAAATCCAATCAACAGTGGATTTATAGTGTATATATATATATATATATATATATATATATATATATGTATATAGATATAGATATATATGTATATATATATATACATATATATATACTCATATATATAAAAATGCATGTATATATGTATATGTAACGGGACGGGTGTAACGGTATCGTTACATCATCTCCATCCAACGTTACTTGTAGACACAAAATGTAACGGGGTCGTTACATCATCAGCACAAAGGGGTCACTTGCACACACACCTTTAAGTTTTTGTTCTTTATTTGTCACATCTTAAACAACTTAGTTTACACACTATTACACAGTCTTATCACTAGGGCACGTCACTAGAACCGACCGCTCCTCGGGTGTGTGAGCCAGTTTTCATGCCCGGAAGTGTCGAGTAGACAAATTCTAGAGTTGCCCTCAATCGTGATCTTTATATTAATGTCTTGTTAGTCTGTTGTCCCACATGGGTGGGGCAACTGCATTAATTACGTATTGATGTCTACTATCATACATGTTAATTATATATCCAGGGGAGGACCGTCAGTATACGTAATATCGTATGTCAGTACTGGGTGGCTACTAGATTGATCGCGTGTGTTCGTCTGTGTGTGTGTGTCGTTTGGTGGTCGACAGTGTTGTCGCGAAGCCAAAGGATTGATGTGTCAGGGACTTGTGCATCCCACTGGGCCTCGTGATGCTGAGTTGGCGTTTGATGCTTGTGGTGGACAGTGAGTGAGGAAGTGGGTTATATGACTGGGGTTATATTACTCGTCATGTATATGAGATGTATACATATCGCTCTCCCCCTGGGGTTAGGTGGCTCCCGGCACCTAGGTTACATGGTTTACAAAAGTATTCATATGGGTAATACATCGAGAAAAAATTTCAGAGACACAAAATCCTGTGGGATTAAAAATGTGAAGATGGGGGGGGGGGGTGTTGTTGAAGTGAATCTGAGGTCCCAAGGGGGATCATGAACTGTAATTAAGGGTAGCGATGTTGTGTCTCAGAAGTGTAACGTTGTGTCTCACCAGATTACATGTTATATTAAATATCATATGAAAGGTTACACTATATCTTTGATAACACTGTTGAAATCACTTTCTAAATGTTATGGTTTTCATGGTTTAACACTATCACTGTGGGGGGGGGTGTCATTTTCTAAACAATGTTCTATGGTCAGTTTGGTGTGTCACATCACTCCCTAACAATGTTTTCCTACTAACAGATCCTTCCGATCACACCACCTTCACCATACATGGAGAGAAGTTGAGAAAGGTCAAACTGAACCTCGACCCAATCTCACCTCCCATCCACAACCCACCTACCACAGACACACACCAATCACCAAAACGCAAGTCTCATCCCATGACTCTGCGTCGACGCAACTAAACATGCACTCTAGCTCTCGCCCCTGAAGATGCAGGACGTCATGTATCTATCAGTGGAGGTTAAAATGGCCCATTTCCAATAAGAACTCCTTTCCGCATATCTATTGAAACTTCTCTACTTCCTTCCGACCAATATAACCTTAGCGAGAGTCAGATAAACATATCCTTAGTCATTCAGACACTGCCCCTTTTTCCACAGATGAAATCCCTACAACTCCTCCCCCTCATCGTCCCCCTCCGTCCCAAGGCTTTTGCCCGGCGCCATAGTCAACAGACATGGCACCGCAGCATGCGTCGAAGACTCCATCATGGTGAAACTCCGCATCTCACCCACATCCTTGCTAGAACCCATTACTAAACTACAAAATGACCTACTAGATGTAGAGAAATTAATAGGCAGGCAAGTACCAAATAACACTCATCAAAATTATGAAATCTCACTGATACTCTACCACAACGTCAACGCATTACAGAGTAAACTTGACAAGATCTAATACACAATATACCACCTCCCAGACCCAGACAACGACACTACAAAGACCGGAAGAACCAAAAGAGGTCTATTCGATTTCGTTGGCATTATTTCTAAATCCCTATTTGGAACTGCTACTGATCAAGACATTCAAACAGTTCATTCACACATAGGAAAAATAACAAGAGTACTCCAACAACAAGGGAAACTCATAGACTTAAATTCACAGAACATAGACCTCCTCGCTGATTCTGTAAATTCGGTCATTGACAAATACAATGACCTTGCACACTTCACAAACTCCCAGTTGTCTCAAATCACAAATTCCCAAACGGCCCTTTTCTTCCTTTATCACCTGAATAAACTAGACAAAGAACTAGATAGCCTCAAAGACCATACCAATCTCATCCAGAGAGACATTTGGAACGCCCACGCAGGTGTAGTCGACTTCCAAATGATCACCCCAACCCAGCTTACCCAGACACTACGACGAGCCCACAGTACACTACAACTTACCCCCTTCTTTTCTAAACATGAAATACAGCATTATTACCCCATCTTGGCATCAACTATCTTTCAACAATTTATTTTAATCAACATACCGATGGACCCTATCAAGAGATTCTCCCTTTGGGAAATTTATCCTTTCCCATACCCTTACCAAAACCGCACAATGACCCTCAACCTACCAACCTCTACCATCTTAAAATCAACCGACGGTCAGTGGCTGACACTGACGTCACCGGAGACCATAGCAACTTGCAAGACAGCACGACCCAACTTCCACATCTGTCCAGCCTATCCCTTCCATTTCAACTAAATTTCAACTAAATCCCACCGCTGCCACCAGTGATGTACGGGTCGGGTGTAACGTTATCTTTACATCATCTCCATCCAACGTTACTTGTAGACACAAAATGTAACGGGGTCGTTACATCATCAGCACAAAGGGGTCACTTGCACACACACCTTTAAGTTTTTGTTCTTTATTTGTCACATCTTAAACAACTTAGTTTACACACTATTACACAGTCTTATCACTAGGGCACGTCACTAGAACCGACCGCTCCTCGGGTGTGTGAGCCAGTTTTCATGCCCGGAAGTGTCGAGTAGAACAAATTCTAGAGTTGCCCTCAATCGTGATCTTTATTATTAATGTCTTGTTAGTCTGTTGTCCCACATGGGTGGGGCAACTGCATTAATTACGTATTGATGTCTACTATCATACATGTTAATTATATATCCAGGGGAGGACCGTCAGTATACGTAATATCGTATGTCAGTACTGGGTGGCTACTAGATTGATCGCGTGTGTTCTTGTGTGTGTGTGTCGTTTGGTGGTCGACAGTGTTGTCGCGAAGCCAAAGGATTGATGTGTCAGGGACTTGTGCATCCCACTGGGCCTCGTGATGTGAGTTGGCGTATGATGCTTGTGGTGGACAGTGAGTGAGGAAGTGGGTTATATGACTGGGGTTATATTACTCGTCATGTATATGAGATGTATACAGTATATTGGATGTATAATGTATATATATATATATATATATATATATATATATACATGTAT
>NC_134796.1:19878507-19888507 GCF_046742065.1 Oratosquilla oratoria
ATATTGATTTATATTGCTACCACTGTATAACCCTGAAAACGAACCCCGGACAGGGTTTGAAACGTTGGAATAAATTGGCAAACGACGAGTCCAGTGTATACTTTCTTCCAAACATATATATATATATATATATATATATATATATATGTATATATATATATATGTGTGTGTGTGTGTGTGTGTGTGTGTGTATGTATAGATATAGTTTATATATATACTATATATATAATTATAAATGTATATACATATATACAATATATATACACATATATATATATATATGTATATATATTATAAAATATATATATATATGTGTGTGTGTGTGTGTGTGTGTGTGTGTGTGTGTGTGTGTTGTGTGTGTGTGTGTGTGTGTGTGTGTGTGTGTGTTTATGTATGCATATATATATATATAATATATATATATATATATATATATATATATATATATATATATATATATATATATCAACAGTCTGCTTCGTGACCTCAGCTGGAGAGCTCGTTTTTCTGCAGAGACACCAGCTACCGAATACCTGTGAAATTTCTATCTCCGAATAGTGACAAGTGATTGTGTTTTGTTTTTGTAATTGCATACGTATAACGCAATACAGTTATAGATATAAGATAAAGTGTAGTGTTCTATTATTTTAGAATCAGAACAGTATTACGTTACTGTACTCCAAAGGTGTAATAGTATAAGGTAAGCAGAGTAAGCTTCATGTATTTAGTTTATTTAGTGACTGTTTTGGTTTCTTTTGTTGGTTTATATATTTTCTCTTTGCCGTTTGTACTGCTGAAGGAGGAAGGAGCGAAATGGCTTGTGAAGGTTGTGTGAACCTGGAGGACCGTCTCAGGATGTGTGAGGAGGAAATTCGTCTTCTCAGTAGTGCGCTCTATGAGAAGAGTGAATCCTCCCCACCATCCAAAGAGCGTTCCACTTCTTCCCCTTCTTCCACTGCCGTGAGCGAGTGGCGCTCGGTGGGGTCCCGTCTGTCGAGCCCACATTCGGTAAGCGGGTGCCCTGTGGAGCAACCGCTGGCTCTAGCCAATCGTTTTGCTCTGATGGAGGATGAAGTGGCTGAAAATCTGGAGTTCTTGGTGGTGGGGGACTCCATGGTGCGAGGCTATGACGACATCCTGCAGCGGAATACTAAACGACGTTACAAGCTTGTATGTCAACCGGGCTATGGGATCGCCGATTGAGCCCAGGCCATCATGGAGCAAGAACGGATGAACACGGTTACGAGTGTTCATATGGAAAGTAACGATGTAGGTAGGGTGAGATTTAAAGAACTTGTTCGGAATTACACGGTCCTCCTTCAGGAGATGAAGGAACGTGGGAGCCGTTACGTAGTCTGTGAGATCCTCCCGAGGATCTACGCAGGCTCGTGTTGGAACAGTAGAGCCATAGGGATCAATGAGAGGATATCACGATTGTGCACACAACTGGGATACCACTTTCTTGATTCTTAGTATCTCTTTTCTAGGCGTTATGACCTTTACGCTTCTGATGGGATCCACCTTACCCACAGAGGCAAAGATGTTCTTACCAACCTCATTGTAGGAGTTTGTATTTAGGGTAGAAACCCAAAGGGAAAGGGAAATAGAGTGTACTGGGGAAAACAGAGTAGAGTATAGCAATAATGTAAAACAATATGCCAGTATAGGACAAAATATCATTTTAGGATATAATGTCGCTAAAGAACAAAATGTTACATTAGGATGTAATGTCAAAGGACAAAATGTCACGATGGGATGTAACGACAGTGGAGGACAAAATATCAAGATGGGATGTAATGATAGTGGAGGACAAAATGTCACGATGGGATGTAATGATAGTGGAGGACAAAATATCACGATAGGATATAATGTCAGTGCAGGACAAAATATAATTTTAGGAAGGGATGCCGGACAGAATGTCAATGAAGGACAAAATATCACGCTGGGATGTAATGACAGTGGAGGACAAAAGATCATGATGGGATGTAATTACAGTGGAAGACAACATATCATGTTAGGATATAATGTCACTGAAGGACAAAATATAATTTTAGGAAGGGATGCCGGACAGAATGTCAATGAACGATGGGAGGCCGGTGTGAATCGCGGTGACGTAAGGGGACAAAGTGTACAAATGAGATTGGATGACTGTGAGCGACCAGATGTCCGTGATAGGGGAAATGTTAATGAGGCATTGAATGTCAATGAAGGACCAAATATCATTACAGAGCAAGGTGTCAATGAAAAACAAAATTATAATGTAAGGCATGATATTGAAACTCAAAACTTGTAAAAAAAAAAATATAATAATAATAATAATCACGATTTCCTTAAAACCATGTACTTTAATGCTCGTAGTATTAGGAACAAATTCCAAGAAATACAGGCGTATGTCAGAAGCGAAAATCTCGATATGATAGCAATAACCGAGACATGGTTAAATGGTAGAGTTTGAAGCTGGAGTTAATATTGCGGGATTTAAACGCTTTCACAAGAAAGGTGGGGGTGTTCTGTTGTACGTCAAAAACAATGTCCAACCCAAAGGGTTTCTTTCACCTCTATAGAACAAAAACTAAAGAAAAAATAGGACCAATTAAAAACTATGAAAATGTCATGACATAATGTCATAATGTCATGACAGTAATGTCATGACATCATGTCACCGAGCGACGGGAGGCCGGCGTGAATCACGGTGACGTAGGGGGACAAAATGTACAAAAGAGATCGGATGACCGTGATCGACCAGATGTCCGTGATGGGGGAAATGTTAATTTTGATAGGAGAAATGTTAATGAGGCATTGAATGTCAATGAAGGACCAAATAATAATATAGAGCAAGGTATAAATAAAAAACAAAATGATAATATAAGACATGATATTGAAACTCAAAATGTGTCAAAAAGAAATAATCACGAGTTTCTTAAAACCATGTACTTTAATGCTCGTAGTATTAGGAAAAAATTTCAAGAAATACAGGCGTATGTCAAAAGCGAAAATCTCGATATGATAGGAATAACTGAGACATGGTTAAATGGTACAGAGTTCGAAGCTGAATTTAATATTGCGGGATTTAAACACTTTCATCAGGATAGAAACCACAAGAAAGGTGGGGATGTTCTATTGTACGTTAAAAACAATGTTCATGCTTGTGTTTTAGAGAAAGTGAAACAGGATGCATATGATAGTTTGTGGGTTGAGTTAACCCAAACAAATGGACAAAAAATGAATATAGGTGTAATATATAGGCCAAAGACATTACCATTAGCAAACTACAAACTGTTTTTTTTTTTTCAAGAACTGTCTAGTTTCTGCAATCGGGATTTATTGATAATGGAGAATTTCAATTTTATTGACATTGATTGGATGACCCTTGAACATGGCCATATAGGTGGTCGCTTGATTGATTTTCTTGGTGACAATTACTTAATTCAGCATGTAAAAGAGCCCACAAGATATGGAAACTTACTCGATCTTTTGATCACTAGCCGCGAAAGCATGGTAACTGATGTAGAAGTCGGTGAATCTGTTGCAAATAGCGATCACAACTTAGTTAGATTCAAACTCCTAAAGAATTTTAGAATAGATACTTGTGTTTCTAAAATGCCCGATTTCAGTAAAGCTCAGTTCATAGGACTACGTCAGGAGCTTCAGCTTACAGATTGGGAGGCAAAATTAAACGAAAGACCTGTAGATCAGATGTGGGAAATATTTCAAAATACGCTCTCTAAGATGATTCAAACTTACATTCCTTTTAAGGACAGACGTCCCCCAAATCAGGCTCGCCCAAAGTGGCTCGACAAAGAAACTGAAAAAAGTATTGCTAAAAAGAGACATGCTTATAAGAAATATAAGTGCTTCGGGTGCATCTAATGACTATTAAAGTTAGGTATCAATACAGAGAGATTTAAAAAACACAATAAGAAAAAGAAAACGACAATACGAAATGAACATCGCTGATAAATCCAACGAGAATCCCAAAGAATTCTATAGTTACATTAGAGATAAAAAGGTTGTTAGGAATCACATTGGTCCACTATTATCTGCTGACGGTCAACTTGAATATTCAAATGAAGGAATGTGTAATATCTTAAACAATTATTTTAGCTCGGTATTCGTAAACGAAACACCACAAAAGTTAATTCCAAACTGAAACCTGTGAAAAGTCTAGGGTATACTTACTCACTACGGTAAATATAACAGAAGGAAAAACTAAAAGATGTATAGAAAACTCAAAGTTAATAAAACACCAGGGCTTGACAGTTGGCACCCAAGAATCTTAAAGGCAAATAAAAAAACGAGATTGTTGTTCCATTAGAAATTATTTTCAAGAAATCCATCATATCCGGAGATGTCCCAAGAGAATGGAAGCTAGCTAACGTTACTCCCATATTCAAATAAGGTGACAAAAAGAAGCCAAATAACTATAGGCCTATATGTTTGACTTCAATCGTAGGAAAAATAATGGAAACTATCATCAGAGATGCTATCAAACATCATTTAGAAAGTAATCGTTTGATAAATGATAGCCATCATGGTTTCAGACGGAAACGTTCTTGCGTGACTAACTTACTCGAATTCTACAACACAGTTATCTCGAATTATGACAAAAGAAACAATATAGATTTAATATATCTAGACTTTGCAAAAGCTTTTGATACTGTCCCACACGAAAAACTACTTACTAAATTAGCTTTACATGGAATAAGTGGTAGCCTATTAGGTTGGACTAGTAATTGGTTGAAATGGTCGAAAACAGAGAGTTGTTTTAAATGGAAAAACTTCTGGATGAAAAAAGTGTTGCAAGTGGAGTTCCTCTGGGTTCCGTTCTTGGGCCACTTCTATTCATAGTATATATAAATGATATAGACCATGGACTAAAATCTACTGTTTCCAAATTTGCTGATGATACAAAACTGTGCGGAGTGGCAAATGATCACTCAAACCAATTAGATATTCAAGAAGATTTAGATAAATTACAGCAATGGTCTGAAAAGTGGCTAATGAAATTTAACACAGGTAAATGCAAGGTAATGCACATAAGTGAAAAATAACAGTAAGTACGATTACAAGTTATTTGGAAATTCGTTAACAAAAGTGGATAGTGAAAAAGATCTCGGCGTAATTATCAGTAACGACCTCAAATCATCCAAGCAGTGTATTTCAGCCTCTGAGAAAGCAAATAAGATTCTGGGACTTATTGCGCGATCTTTTGATTTCAAAAGTCCATCACTAATTAACAAGCAATATAAATAGATCGTCCACATTTGGAATATGCTGTTTCCGTATGGTCACCGAATATCATCAAAGGCATTGACAGGTCGGAAAAAGTACAACGGCGAGCCACAAAACTGATTCCAAATATCAGATATAAGTCATACGAAAATCTACTAAAACATATGAATCTATTTTCCCTAAAAAGGCGTAGATTCAGAGGGGACTTGATACAGGTCTTTAAGATTCTAAAGGGAATTAACAACATTAAAAATGACAAATTTTTACATTCAATGGGAATCAGACAAGAAATAATGGTCTGAAACTGTCAGGAAATAGATTTAATTTGGAAGTGGTTAGAAACAACTTTGCCAACCATGTAGTTAATAAATGGAATAAACTTCCTGCACAGGTAGTGCAATGTCGTTCATTTCGAAGCTTTAAGAATCATTTAGATAAACACCTAAGCAAGATGCTGTAATGATCATAATTCATTTTATATTATTATTATTTTTTATCATTTGCCTGTTTGATTTTAATTTGTTATTAGTTATATGTCAAAATATTATTATTTACTATTTACCTGTTTGTTTATAATTTAACTATACCTATGCATTTATGTATTTTAAGTATTATTTTATTTTTATTTGTTATTACATTATTATAGTTTTTATATTATTATTTGTATGTTTTAATGTTTTTATTTTTTTTTTTTTTTTTTTCGCATCCGACCTAGATATAGATCAAAAGGTCTCCTGTCGGCATGCACCGCTTTTGTAATCCTTTGTAAAATGAGTGAGGAGTTTAACAATTATTTTCTATCGGTGTTTACTAATGAGAGGTTGGATAAAGTACCTGACTGCGATCCGATTTTCAGAGGGGATGAAGAAAGTAGTCTATCTAATATCAGCATTAGTAAAGAAGTGGTCAAGCAGATCTCCAGGTCCAGACGAAATTTTCCAAGAATGCTTAAGGAGTGTAAATTTGAAATCTGCGACCAGTTAACTGAAATATTTAGACATTGGTATTGTGCCAACTGCTTGGAGGCAGGCAAACGTTGCCCTGCTTTTAAGAAGGGAGATAAATCGTTTATATGCAACTACAGGCCAATCAGTTTGACATCGGTTATAGGAAAAATGCTTGAATCAATAATAATAAATAGACTCAGAGAACATATCGAAGGACATAATTTAATTCGTGATTCACAGCATGGTTTCTCCTAGGGTAAGTCATGTGTGACTAATCTTCTAGTAACAGAAAACAGCGGGTCACCATGAATGTAATAAAATCTAGGTGGGGCAATGTTACTAGCGGGGACCCCCCCGGGTCTCGGTTTTGGGTCCCTTGTCGTTCATCATGTACATAAACAACTTAGACGATGGGATAGATAGTGATGTTAGTAAGTTTGCGGACGACACTAAAATAAGACGCCTAATTAGGTCAGTAGTCGACGCATAGATTCTGCAGGATGATCTTAACAAATTGTTTACATGGTCGGTGAAATGGCAAATGATCTTCAATATCTCTAAGTGTAGCGTGTTAAAAGTAGGGCTACACAACCCCAAAAATAGATACAGCTTAGATAACACGTTTTTAGGAACATCTGAGTGCGAGAGGGACTTGGGAGTTCTGGTGAGTCCGGACCTTAAAACCAGGAAGCAGTGCATTAGCGCCAGAAATAAAGCTAACAGTGCATTAGGTTTCATTGCTAGGACGGTAACGAATAGAAGTGTAGAGGTAATTATTAAACTCTATCTAGCGATAGTTAGACCCATCCTTGACTATGCTGTACAGTTTTGGTCTCCGTACTACAGAATGAACATAAATTCACTAGAATCAGTACAGAAAAGAATGACTAAAATGATACATGGACTCAGAAATTTGCCTTACGAAGAAAGGCTTAGGCACCTTAACTTACACTCTCTGGAAAGACGCAGATTGCGGGGTGATCTAATAGAAGTGTTCAAGTGGATCAAAGGTTATAACAAGGGTGATGCAAACAAGGTCATCATAATAAAACAACAGGGCAGGACTCGCAGTAATGGGTATAAACTGGACAAATTTAGATTTAAGAAGGAAATAGGCAAGAATTTGTTTATTTATAGGGTGGTCGATGAATGGAATAAACTTAGTAACCATGTAGTAAGCGCTGAAACTATCAGTTGTTTTAAAAAACGATTAGACAACTTTATGGATGGGGATGACAGGTGGTGATGGATACGGAGCTGCCTAGTGTAGGCCTTATGGTTTCTTACAGTCTCCTTTATTCTTATGTTCTTATGTGTTTTAGAGAAAGGAAACCAGGATGCATATGATAGTTTGTGGGTAGAATTAACCCAAACAAATGGGCAAAAATGAATGTAGGTGTAATATATAGGCCAAAAACATTATCATTAGCAGAAGGCAAACTGTTATTTCAAGAACTGTCCAGTTTCTGCAACCGGATAATGGGTGATTTCAATTTTGCTGACATTCATTGATGACCCTTGAACATGGCCATATAGGTAGTCGCTTGATTGATTTTCTCGGTGACAATTACTTAGTTCAGCATGTAAAAGAGCCCACAAGACATGGAAACTTACTCGATCTATTGATCACTAGCCGCGAAAGCATGATAACTGATGTAGAAGTCGGTGAAACTGTAGTAAATACGATCACAACTTAGTTAGATTCAAATTACAAACAAACTTTAGAATATATACTTGCGTTTCTAAAATACCCGATTTCAGTAAAGATCAGTTCGTAGGACTATGTCAGGAGCTTCAGCTTACAGATTGGGAGGAAAATTTAAGCGAAAGACCTGTAGATCAGATGTGGGAAATATTTAAAAATACGTTTACTAACATGATTCATAATTACATCCCTTTTAAGGACAGACGTTCCCAAAATCAGGCTCGCCCAAAATGGCTTGAGAAAGCAACTGAAAAAATATTGCTAAAAAGAGACAGGCTTATAAGAAATATAAGTGCTCGGGTGCATCACTATCAAAGTTATGCATTACTACAGAGATTAAAAAAAGGCAATGAAAGAACGAAAATGGCAATACGAAATGAATATCACTGATAAATTCAAAGAGAATCCCAAAGAATTCTATATATATATTAGAAATAAAAAGGTTGTTAGGAATCACATTTGTCCACTATTATTTGCTGACGGTCAACTTGAATATTCAAATGAAGGAATGTGATATTTTAAACAATTATCTTAGCTCAGTATTCGTAAACGAAACACCTCAAAGTGAACTCCAAACTGAAATCTGTGAAAAGTCTAGGGTAAACATACTTACTTGGTAAATATAACAAAAGAAAAAATTAAAAGGTGTATAGATAAACTCAAAGTTAATAAAACATCAAGGCCTGACGGTTGGCATCCAAGAATCTCAAAGGAAATGAAAAATGAGACTGTTGTCCCATTAGAAATTATTTTCAAGAAATCCATCATATCCGGAGATGTCCCAAGAGAATGGAAGCTAGCTTCTCCACAAAACTGATTCCAAATATCAAAAATAAATCATACGAAAATCAACTAAAACATATGAATCTGTTTTTCTTAAAAAAGCGTAGACTCAGAGGTGTCTTGATACAGGTCTTTAAGATTCTAAAGGGTATTTACAACATCAAAAGTGACAAAATGTTTACACTGAGTGAGAATCAGACAAAAAATAATGGTCTCAAACTGTCCGGAAATAGATTTAATTTGAAAGTGGGTAGAAACAACTTCGTCAACCGTGTAGTTAATGAATGGAATAAACTTCCTTCAAAGGTAGTGCAATGTAGTTCAGTTCGAAGCTTTAAGAATCATTTAGATAAACACCTAACCAAGATGCTTTAATGATTGTCATTTATTTTATATTATTTGTTTATTTGCTTGTTATTATTTGTCTGCTTACTTATTATTTGCTTGATTTTAATTTATCATTATTTACCTGACAATTTATTATTATTTACTATTTACCTGTTTGTTTATTATTCAACTATGCCTATGCATTTATTTATCTTATTTATTATTATCATATATATATATATATATATAATAATATATATATACATATAAAATATATATAATATATATATATATATATAAAAATATAAGGGAGGTTCAGTGATGGTGGACGTTGGTGAGGTTATTTAATGTTTGCTGGAGAGAGGGTAGAGTACCGGAGGACTGGAGAAGTGCCTGTATAGTTCCTCTTACGAGGGAAAAGGGGACAAGTGTGAATGTAGTGGTTTCAGGGGGATTGGCCTGTTAAGTGTAGTAGGGAAGGCTTATGGGAGGATCTTGATTGAGAGGATTAGGAGAGGAACGGAAGGAGTAATTGGTGAGGAACAGTGTGGATTTAGGACAGGTAGAGGTTGTGTAGATCAGATCTTTGTGGTAAGACAGATATGTGAGAAAGCTATAGGAAAGGGGAAGGATGTTTTTTGGGCTTTTATGGATCTGGAAAAGGCTTATGATAGGGTAGACAGAAAGGCACTGTGGGAGGTTATGCAGATTTATGGGATAGGAGGAAAGCTTTTGGGAGCTGTCAAGAGTTTTTATGAGAGTAGTAGAGCTTGTGTCAGGATTAGAAATGGAGAGAGTGAGTGGTTTGAAGTAAAGGTGGGACTTCGTCAAGGATGCGTTATGTCGCCCTGGCTGTTCAACTTATACATGGATGGGGTGGTGCGAGAGGTGAATGCTAGGGTAGTGAGTCAGGGATTGGAGATGGTTAAAGAAAATGAAGAAAAGTGGGAGGTGAGCCAGCTGTTGTTTGCGGACGACACTGCGCTTGTGGCAGGGTCGGAGGAGG
>NC_134796.1:19901007-19906007 GCF_046742065.1 Oratosquilla oratoria
TCATTTTGCTCTATAAGTAAAAAAAATAGTCAAAAGAGTAGAAACAAAAAACATACACAACTTCTGTATGAGAAGCTCTCAACGTTTCGTCCCAAGAGAACAGAGAAAAAATAAAGCAATTCCAACGCGTCATACACTCGGAGAAAGAGAGAGAGAGAGAGAGAGAGAGAGAGAGAGAGAGAGAGAGAGAGAGAGAGAGAGAGAGAGAGAGAGAGAGAGAGAGAGAGAGAGAGAGAGAGAGAGAGAGAGAGAGAGAGAGAGAGAGAGAGAGAGAGAGAGAGAGAGATATTCTAAGACTCCGAAAGGGAGGAAAGAGAAATTGAATCAACTGATGAGTTTTTGCAAAAGGAATTTGTACATAAAAGGGTCGAGGTATTCCATAGAGTCCGGTATGATGTGGATGTGAAGCACACAACTACCACGTTTAGTCACTTTCTGAGATGTCTTCATTGAATGCTGCTATAATGAAGACGCACATTTATAAACTACAAAGCTATGAGAAACACTGGCACATTGATACACAGGCGTACCAACAGTTTCTAAGTCTTTTGAACAATATGTCAAAGTTAAGCGTTTACTTACGTCCATTTCCGTACAATTTCTTACCGATACTTTTTTGAGGGAATGGACACTTTCATGGGTCACATCGATGCAAGCTTTGTCAAATCTTGCCATAATTCTCATATTATATTAGATTTTACACAATGCAGCTGCAATTCATACGCTTTTTAAAATACATTTAAATAGCAGAATATATATCCTTTTATTGCGGCTATGAGGGAATATGGTGGTAAAATGTAAGTCAGAAGGAAATCATCAATGATAAAACAGAAAATAAGAATTACATATTTGGAATGAGAATAACCATAGAAATGACCGCACAAAAGTGAGAGATATGGAACATTGCTGCAATCAGGTGTAGACTGAGTAAAGAGTTTGTGATCGTGTCGAATGCTTTGAACTTAGTTTCTCAAAAGTATTGAATAAGACGAGTACATCCATATATAAGTTGCGTACACAGTACAACGATGACTGAAGTCCTCTTCCTTGGAGTAATCACTAAGATTCTAGAGATAATACAAAACATAAAAGCACACTAGAGTTGTTCTAGCAAAATCAAATGTATATTCGAACCAGGTTTACTTGTAAAGAATAACCTAGAAGCTGAGTGTAACCAGGAGCAAGGGAAGAGAAACTGTCTTACAGGCATTGCAGGACACTATTTTTTTCTAAATAAGATATAATCAAAAAGCCTAAAGTTCCCTTTTTTACAGTTAACCCTACAGAAATTTGGAGTCGAGGAGAAAATGGAGTGGTTTCGTCAACATTTGCGTGCAGCAGACAAAACAAGCTGGAGAATGAAAAAAGGGAAATGGAGTAGACAAGAATTGTGCGGAATTCCTAAATTCAAAGAATCAATCCGTTCCCCTGGTCTCTCTTGCAGAAGACCCACAGCCCTCAGGCAACCGGTAAAAATTGAAGAATAATATACAATAATGTTTTACAAAGGCAAACCGTGCAAGAGTTGGTAGCTTCTGGTGTACAACTAGGCCGTCTACATGATAATTTGTATATCCAATTTACTCACAGAGGATCCTCATTTCAATTCATAAATTCATTCCTGCTGTGGCTCGTTGGGCATCATTTTTGTCTCATCAATACATAAGTTCTTATCCAATTACAAAACAAATCAGAGAGGCAAAAAAAGAAGGAAATAGATAAATAGATGAATAAATAAATAAATAAATAAATGAATAAATAAATAAATAAATAAATAAATAAATAAATAAATAAATAAATAAATAAATAAATAAATAAATAAATAAATAAATAAATAAATAAATAAATAAATAAATAAATAAATAAATAAATAAATAAATAAATAAATAAATAAATAAGTAAATAAATAAACAAATAAACAAATAAATAAATAAATAAAGAAAGAAAGAAAGAAAGAAGGAAAGAAAGAAAGAAAGAAAGAAAAAACAAAAAGAAATCGTGTAGCTACAGACAGTCACTTTTGACTTATCTGTTCGAATATCAAGGGCAGATGGCGGTCACCGATAGTTACTGGGAAATAAACTTGGGCCTTCGCTCTTGCGAGACAACACGGAAGTCCAACGCGACTCGAATAAAAGAAATGTCTGGAATCTCAAGATTATTGTTCGCCTGAATTTAATTATACTACCACAGTGGCTCCTCTCACACATACCATCGTTGGAGCTGAAGGGATATACATGTATATATATATATATATATATATATATATATATATATATATATGTACACACATATATATACATATATGCATATATATATATATATATATATATACATATATACATATATTGCAATAATTGGACAGCAGATCCTCTTTAAGGCAGATGTCATTGAAATTTGCAGCAGCTTCTACGATCACGAGTTTTTTGCTGACATTCTCGACTTTTCTTATGCTGACGCGCTGTGTCGTGCTACGTTCTCTAATTACCTGGCTATATAGCATTGGTGGTATAGGTAAAGGCATGGGAATTATCTTCTTAATTTTTATGCAGAGGTTTTGCGTAACAGTTAGGCATCTCCAGTTCTAATGGGTACAGTGTGTGAGAAATTATTACATATACACAATACGCAGATCACAAACACTTCAGTGCTGATCCGGTTAACCAATCAGGAAGCAGGACGCGTAGCGCCGCCCATGGGCCAAGTGGCCGTGAACCTAAAGCGAAAATCAACGTCTTTTGATGTGGGAGTAATGAATGTGTTCAGCATAAAAAAAAGTCGAGAATGTCAGCAAAAAACTCGTGAACGCAGAAGCTGCTGCGAATTCCAATTATAATTATATATATATATATATATATATATATATATATATATATATATATATATTCACACACACGTATATATATACACACACACACATATATATACATATATATATATATATATATATATGTATGTATGTATGTATGTATGTATGTATGTATGTATGTATGTATGTATGTATGTATGTATGTATGTATGTATGTATGTATGTATGTATGTATGCATGTATGTATGTATGTATGTATGTATGTATGTATGTATGTATGTATGTATGTATGTATGTATGTATGTATGTATGTATGTATGTATGTATGTATGTATGTATGTATGTATAGGCAAAATGATCACTAAAATAAACACATGATAATAAAATATGCTGGTAACCACAAAGAAAATCGGAAAGAAACAGAATGTCCAAGCGCTTTCGTGTTATTCACATCTTCAGGGGAATACAGATGAAAATGATAGTACAGTAAAGTTTAAAAGACAAGAGTCTAAACACTAGGAAAGGAACTGGCAATTCACATAAAATCATATATGAAAAAGAATAAATCTTAGAGCACAGCACAAATGACCAAATTAATTTTGGTCACTTACATCCCGATTACAAATTTTGTTGCTGATGAATTTATTTAATTGAAAAGTGCCATTACTGATATTCAGATTAGAAATTTCAAATATATTTATAAGACTACTGTCTATAATGTTTATATTGACAAATGAATTACAAGACGAATTTGAGGAAGCATTAGACCAATCAATAAAATAATTAGAATCTTTCATGTGAACAAATAGAGCATTGGGTTCTTGTGCTGTTTTAACACTATATTTGTGTTGTTTAATTCTGGTTGATAGTTCTTTGCCTGTTTGTCCAATGTAATATTTTTCACAATCTCTGCATGGGATTTTGTATATACAGCCATCTGAATCAACTGGTGACTTCTTAATAAGTAATTTAAATGTACATGGATTATTAAAAGCTATTTTAATATTCCATGTTTAAGTAGATGAGGAACTTGAGAAAGATTGTTACTAAAAGGTAATACTAAAAGGTTCTTTGAGTCAAAAGGGGGAGAGGGTTGAATCCTACAGATTTCTTTTTCTTTTTCGCTAAAGCGAGAGCGTTATCTAAATATGTTCTAAGGTACTTTAATCCCAACCCAACATTAACAATATACTCAAATTCCTCATCAATGAATTCAGGGCTACATATATGTAAGACACGTAAAAATATGGAAAAAAATACAGATTTTTTCTTTATCATGGTGTGCCGAGTAGTAATGTGTATATAAAAACACATCATTAGGCTTTCTATAAACATTAAATCTAAAGTAATTACCTTCTCTATGAATAAGGTAATCCAAAAAGGGCAATTTACTATTACTTTTTAATTCTACAGTAAAATATTAATGGAGGGAACCAAATTATTAAGATATTGTAAAAAAGCATAAAAATCCTCACTACATTGCCACAGGCAAAGGACGTCATCTACATAGCTATACCAAATCGCATTAGATGGCAAAATTTCACACAATAGTTTCTTTAAAAAAAAAAAATCCATGTCGAGATCACTCAAAACAGGCGAGAGGGGATTCCCCATAGCCATTCCAAACTCTTGGGTATAAAAATTACCATTAAATTTAAATTTACAATCTTTGATGCATAAAGTGATAGGTTCAATTATAGCATCAGAAGGGAAAGAAAGTGGGATCTTGTCCAAACAATCAGTGATGAAGATAGTTAAATAATCTACAGGAATTTTAGTGAATAAACTAGTAATGTCAAAACTCACAACTCTGGAATTATAATCAATACTTAAACTATAAAGTTTTCTATAAAGTTTTTTGAACTAAGTGTACATTATTTCTTATGGATGAATTAGAAATTGTGCCAACTAGCGGACTAGGCTAAGTAAAGACACTAGTTATTTTGAAAAATTATATGAAATAGATTTAACAGAGCTAATGATTGGTCTTACAGGATTATATGGTTTGTGTGTTTTTACTAAAGCATACTTATAGGGAAGAGAAGGCGTGATGGTAGAAAACCGTGTTATCAATTCGTCTTCCCCTTTTAACAATGCTTTCATTTTCTTATTAAAATGGCTGTTCACCTTATAAAGTGCATTGGTCTTACATTTGGCATATGTGATGTCATCGGACAAAAGATCATCCATC
>NC_134796.1:19911007-19923507 GCF_046742065.1 Oratosquilla oratoria
TGAAGGAAGACTACTACAGTGTGAAAGTCCTCGTAGAAGCTCTACAATACAACCAATGCAATTGGAAAATCATTGGAGACTTTACGATGGTGGCTTTCCTGCTTGGTCTCCAGGGAGGCTTTATCAAATTCCAATGCTTCCTCTGCCTTTAGGACAGCAGAGCCACCTCTGACCAATACAACAGGAAGAACTGGGAGCAGCGAACAGAATGTGTAGTTAGGATCCAAACTTCTGATTAAATGATAGTGTTTGTTTTATAACAAAGGGATATAACAAACCAGCAAATGACACTTAAAACCGGGGAACAAAAATATATATTACAGGGTGTAATGAGTGATTTCAACTTTACCGACATTGACTGGACAACCCTCGATTAATGGCAATATAGATAGTCGCCCGATAGATTTTATCGATGAAAATATTTAGTTCAGCACAAAAGAGAGCCCACAAGACATGGAAACGTACTCGATCTATTGATCACTAGCCGCGAAAGCATGATAACCGATGATGAAACCACTGCAAGTAGTGATAACAACTTAGATTCAAACTGCAAATATATATATATATATATATATATATATATATATATATATATATATATATATATATATATATATAGAAACAACTAAATAAATAAATGAAAATATATCAATAGAATAAAATAAATGATAGAATAGATAGTTGTGTATCTAAAATACTTTATTTCAGTAAAACTCAGCTCACAGGACTATTTCAAGAGCTTCAACTTACAGACCGGGAGGCAAAATTAAGCGAAAGACCTGTAGATCAGATGTGGGAAATATTTCAAAATACGCTTACTAAGATGATTCTTACTTATATCCGTTTAAGGTCAGACGACACCTAAATCAGGCTCGCCCATAATGGCTTGACAAAGAAACTGAAAAAAGTATTGCTAAAAAGAGATAGGCATATGAGAAATACAATTGTTCTGGTGAACATAACGACTATCAAAGTTATGTGATAATGCAGAGATATCTAAAAAAAAAGATGATAGAAAAAAGGAAAGAGACAATACGAAATGAATATCGCTGATAAATCTAAAGATAATCCCAAAGAATTCTCTGGTTGCATTAGATATAAGAAAGCTATTAGGGATCACATTGGCCCACTATTATCTTCTGACAGTCAACTGGAATATTCAAATGAAGGAATGTGTGATATTTTAAACAACTATTTCAGCTCAGTATTCGTAAACGAAACACCTCATATTGAAGTCCTAGCTGAAGCCTGTGATAAGTCTTGGGGAAACTTACTAACAAAAGAAAAATTAGAAGATGTATAGTAAAAATAAAAGTTAATAAAAGATCAGGACCTCACGGTTGACATCCAAGAACATTAAAGGAAATGAAATACGAGATTGCTGTTCTGTTAAGAAATATTTAAAAAAAATCAATCACATCCGGAGGTGTCCCAAGAGAAAGGAAGTTAGCTAACGTTACCCCATATTCAAAAAGGGTGACAAAAAGAAACCAATGAACTACAGGCCTATAGCTTAATTTCAATCGGTGGAAAAATTATGAAAAATATCATCAGAGATGCTATCAAACACTATTTAGAAAATATATGTTTACTAAATGATAGCCAGCATGGATTCAGACGGGAACAATCCTGCGTAACTAACCTACTCGAATTCTACAATACGGTCATTTCAAATTATGACAAATATATATATATATATATATATATATATATATATTTTCTATTGAAAATCACAGCATACTCAGCGTTCGTGATCTTTTTCTTAACACTTTCAATTCTTCTAATAATTCTCTTCTTAGAACTTGGTAAATTATAAATAATATTTCCAATGGAGTCCATTGTGGAAATAAAAACTAGAACTTAACGACGTTTCGCCTATACCTTAGGCATCTTCTGGTAAATTTTATTTTCTAAAGATACATACATGTTTATAAATACAAAAAGTTACAAAATATGAAATACTAGGAGAGATGGTGATGCAAGAGTGCTGCCGGACTTTTCATCTTCGTGGCGCGACGTGGGATGCCCCGAAAAGTTCCAAATGTCCGCACATATTTTGCTGTATGTTGATATTTGGCATATGGTTTTTGATCAAAACTGCCTCCAAACATTTTAATTTTCTTTTGTCGTTGGTCTTTGAAATTATGACTGTGTTTTCGTTTAATTGGTCTCGTGATATGATAGTGTTGTGTGTTTTTGTGATGTGATTTTTGATAGCGCCGTTTTGCATGTGAAATGTCAGTCTTTGTGTTAATGTTTGCGTTGTGTGGCCTATGTACTCTTCGTTGCAAAGCACACCGTCTTTGTTAATATTGCATGAGTACTTATACACAACGTGGTCTTGTTTTAATTTGTCTCTAGTGGCAGTCATATTATTTTTCATAACAAGAGACGAAGTTTTCGGATTGCGATAATAAATAATTAAATTAAGTTTATCCTCTTGTTTTTTGGGTTTACAGTTCTTGTATATTATGTGTTTTAGTACTTTTTCATCTGTTTTGTATGCAGGTGACATTGTATTTTGGTAAAAAATACAATGTCCGTAGAGAAGAGTATTAATAACAGAATTCCCTTTCTAGATGTGTGGGTAGATGGCTCAGAAGGTGCATTCATCACTAGTGTATACAGAAAACCAAACAACTCAGGAAGATGTCTGAATGGATCGAGTGAATGCCCTTCCAAATATAAAAGGAGCGTGGTACGTGCTTATGTCACAAGAGCCTTTAAAATTTCGTCCAATTGGCTCCTCCTCCACCAAGAACTAAATAGAGTGAAACAAATCCTTACTAATAATGGATTCACAATGACAGACATCGACAAAGAGATTGAAATTAATATGGAAAAAACCAATAGCAACAGTATCAAGGTAGATAATAAGGTGAATAAATTAAACATTTTTTACCAAAATACAATGTCACCTGCATACAAAACAGATGAAAAAGTACTAAAACACATAATATACAAGAACTTTAAACCCAAAAAACAAGAGGATAAACTTAATTTAATTATTTATTATCGCAATCCGAAAACTTCGTCTCTTGTTATGAAAAATAATATGACTGCCACTAGAGACAAATTAAAACAAGACCACGTTGTGTATAAGTACTCATGCAATATTAACAAAGACGGTGTGCTTTGCAACGAAGAGTACATAGGCCACACAGCGCAAACATTAACACAAAGACTGACATTTCACATGCAAAACGGCGCTATCAAAAATCACATCACAAAAACACACAACACTATCATATCACGAGACCAATTAAACGAAAACACAGTCATAATTTCAAAGACCAACGACAAAAGAAAATTAAAATGTTTGGAGGCAGTTTTGATCAAAAACCATATGCCAAATATCAACATACAGCAAAATATGTGCGGACATTTGGAACTTTTCGGGGCATCCCACGTCGCGCCACGAAGATGAAAAGTCCGGCAGCACTCTTGCATCACCATCTCTCCTAGTATTTCATATTTTGTAACTTTTTGTATTTATAAACATGTATGTATCTTTAGAAAATAAAATTTACCAGAAGATGCCTAAGGTATAGGCGAAACGTCGTTAAGTTCTAGTTTTTATTTCCACAATGGACTCCATTGGAAATATTATTTATAATTTACCAAGTTCTAAGAAGAGAATTATTAGAAGAATTGAAAGTGTTAAGAAAAAGATCACGAACGCTGAGTATGCTGTGATTTTCAATAGAAAATGTCTTGATGAAAACCTGCTCCCTAAATTCACTAATATATATATATATATATATATATTATATATTATATATAGTATATATATATGCATTATACATATACATATATACATATATAATATTATATATCTAGACTCTGCAAAGGCTTTTGATAAATCCCGCCCGAACAGCACTTGTAAAATTAGCTTCACACGGAATAAGTGGTAGCCTATTAAGCTGGACTAGTGATTGGTTAAACGATCGTAAACAGAGAGTTTTTCTAAATGGCAAAACTTCTAGATGGAAATTTTTTACGAGTGAAGTACCTCAGGGTTCCGTTCTTGAGTCATTTCTATTCATAGTATTTATAAATTATATAGACCCTGGACTGAAATCTATTGTCTCCAAATTTGCTGATGATACAAAACTGTGTGGAATGGCAAATATTCACTTAAACCAATTGGATATTCAAGAAGATTTAAATAAACTACAGCGATGGTCTGAAAAACTGCTAATGAAATTTAACACAAGTAAATGTATGGTTATGCACATAGGTAAACAATAACGATAAGTACAATTACAAGTTATTTGGAAAGTCGTTAACAAAAGTGGATAGTGAAAAGGATCTCGGCGTAATTATCAGTAATGATCTCAAATCATCTAAGCAGTGTATTTCCGCCTCAGAGAAGTCAAACAAGATTCTAGGACTGATTACGCGATCTTTTGATTTTAAAAGTCCATCTATCATTAAAAAGCTATATAAATCGTTAGTTTGTCCACATTTGGAATATGCTGTACCTGTACGATCACCGAATCTCATCGAAGACATTGACAGATTAGAAAATATGCAATGGCGATCCACAAAATATATTCCAAATATAAGAAACAAATCATACGAAAATCGACTAAGACATATTAAACTATTTTTCCTAAAAAGATGTAGACTCGGGGTGATTTGGTCAGATCTTTAAGATTCTAAATAGAATTGACATAAAAAATGACGAAACTTTCACACTGAATGCGAATCAGACAAGAAACAATGGTCTCAAACTGTCAGGTAGTAGAATTAATTTGGAGGTGGATGAAAATAACTTCGCCAGCCGTACAGTACATGAATGGAATAAGATTCCTAGCAGTGCAATGTTGTACAGTTCAATGTTTTAAGATTTACTAAGATAAGCACCAAAGAAATATGCTGTAATGCCTATAATTTTTATTACCCGTCTGGGGTATTGGCTGCACGTTATTTTTAGGTTAAAAGCTGCTCAGTTGTATGAAGCTGATACATTAGGGTCTATAAGGGGCGCCCCTACGAACCAGAGCCACACGTTATTTTGTCTGTGATAGAGGAAATATCTATTAAAAGAGAGACTATGAAACTTTATTATACTGAGACTGTCCCTCCGTTATGCTGTTCCCCACTCTTAATACTGTCCTGTAATCACTTCTCCGAATATTCATTTCCTTTTTCGCCTAACTCTGTGGTAGGGGAAAAGAATACTGTCATTGAGTGTTCCCACTTGAGTCGTAAAAGGCGACAGAAAAAGGTAGGAGACAGGATTAGGCAACCTATCTTTTGTAGCCCCAAAGGGGACATTCCTAAAAAAAGTAAAGGCATATGAAGGTCTGGGAGGAGTTTTCCAATCAGAACACTAAATTTTGGACCTTTTAATATGCGTGGATATGGTACAGATGAGAGTAAAAGGGAAGTGATAGGCAGTATGTTTGTGAGAAGAAATATGGATGTGTTGGCACTGAGTGAAACTAAGTTGAAACGGAGGGACGAATTTGAGTTTGGGAGTGTAGTTGGGAGGGCATCAGGAGTGGCGAGAGGACGAGGGAGAGAAGGGGTGGCTATACTAGTAAGTGAAGAGATAGGGGAACGTATGGTGGAATGGAAAGAGGTTTCTTCAAGGCTAGTGTGGATGAAGGTGAAACTGGGAAGGGGGATGTGGGATTTTGTAAGTGGATTTGGTCCTGGTAATGAGAGGAGTGTAGAAGAAAGGGAGGCATTTTGGGTGGATTTAAATGAATGCATAGAAGTTTTAGGAAGAAATGTCAATGTAGTTGTATTGGGAGATCTTAATGCCAGGGAAGGAAATGAACCAATAGAAGGAGTGGTTGGAAAATGTGGAATGCCAAGAAAAAATCGTAGTGGAGAGATGGTGGTGGAGATATGTCAAGAAAGATAGTTTAGGAAGAAAGTCAAACATAAGTACACATGGAAGACGGTGGTGGATGGAAGGGTGTAGATAGGACTTTCATGGACTACATAGTGGTAACCAGGAAAAGAGTAGGAAGATTTTTGGATGTACATTTTCTAATGGGAGAGAGTGGGGAAATATCAGATAAATCTTTGGTGGAAGTTAAGTTGAGAATGGGGGATAGATGGAGAAAGAAGAAAGGAACAGATAGTAGGGAGGTTAGAATCGTTCAAAAAACAACTTTTTCATATTTTCATACGTCATAGTATTGTTCCCATGCTTTTTGATCTGAAAAAACAAATACAAAAAATCACATCATTTTTATCTAGGATGTATGGAAGCATTGCCGCATGGAGGCTGAAGTTTTTTGCTATCTATCTTACCAAAAGGGCCAATTTTGAGTCATTTCTAAGCATATTTTGTGGTATAAGATAGAGCAACATATTAGGTAACAAACAAAAGAAGAGAGAATCTGCGCTATATATAGCAACCGTTAGAGAAGAGGCCAAACGCAGAGTATGGGAGTCCAATATATTTTACGTTTCGCCCAGCAGGGCTTCTTCAGAAATAACATCGATGAAAAACATTTTACTCCTTAAATAGCCCGAGCCTTGCGGGGAGAAACAAACATTAAAATGGTGTACACACAATTTGCGCAAATTGCTTGTTACTTGTAATTAATATTGCCAATGGTTTGTTTATTGTAAAAAATCCACTATTCTGATTTATATTTTCTATGAGGGATATAAACGCCGATTCTAAACATCTACGTTTCATTGTATGGTTTTCATATTTTATAATCTTGGAATTATTCCAATCATCATTGTGGCCGGTATCGAATCTATGTTTAACAATGGCATTATTCATATTGTATGTTTTCATATCATATATATGTTCTAATATTCTCTTATCAATACCACGGAAACTTTCATCAATGTTAACCTTTTCACAACCTAGACAAGGCACACAATAAATACCTGCTTGACGAATATTTTCCCTGCTCTTATTTCGGCTTTTAATGAGATTACCAACAGTTACTGAGCTGGTTTTAACAACCTTAACACCAGCCTTGTTTAATAATGGGGAAATATTGTCTGCAACTGAGGTATTAGGTAATATGATCCTCTTTGTATATTCTTCTTTTATTTTTCCTACTCTTTTATGAATAATTCCAGCTTTCTTCTTGGCTTTTAGAATAAAATAAGGAGGGTAATTTATTTCGGTAAAAGCGTTAAAATTTTTATTAAATTCTTCATCCAGATACTCCTCTGAACATATTCTTAAGCCTCGAAGATAAAAACCTATGATAATTAATTCCCATTTTGGTGTTCTTATCCGTAGCAGAGTAAAAATGTACATAATCATTATTATTTGTCTTTAAATCAGAATAGTGGCAGTTACTCACGTGAATGACATTACCTGGGGTGATTCCAGTGACAGTGACGCTAACACAGAGGATATGGATTACCAGCAGCCTCGTCCTGGATGTTCTTATCATGAAGACACCGTGACTTTGACATTCACCAGGAGAGTCATGGAATGTGTTTCAGAGGGTGGCAGCCAAGACCACACTAGTAGATCTCATTGGTCCGGAATACCACCTTCTGTTAGAAATCCTCAGCATTGGACCTGACTAGCTCCTGGATCGGGTTGAATCATCGCCTGAGAAACCTCAAAGTAGTGAATGACATCGCTGAGCGTGGAGTTAAGAGGATAAGTGATTTTGCAAATGCCATCACCACAAATCCGAAGCAGATGGAATATATCCTCCATGCTGTGGAATACAAAAGACGGCGCTTCGAAAGCTTCAAGAAGTAAATATTTAACAAATGACTGTGTAACATCATTTTGATACATATATAATCATGATTATTTTGGTAGTTTCAGTTGACGGTTTAACGTGTTGCAAAATTATAATTTCCACTTTGGATGATATATGTCAAATATATGGTATTTTGTTCATTTTCTGTAAATATTATAAATAATATACCATTATTTATACAATGTTAATCAAATTGTATAAAATCAAAGAGCATTATTTTTTTCATTTTATAACTATCTTGCTCCATGCAAAAACCATGTCTCCAGGTTACTAAAAAGTCAAGATTTTTCAACAATTTCGTATATATTAAAAGACATGGGGAAAATTCATCAATTCTAAATGTTGATATACATATAGTAGATCGTGCTCATTCATTTCGTACCTAATTTGTTGATATATCTTGGATAAGTAAAAATTATACCACAAAATATGCTTGAAAATAACTCAAAATTGGCCCTTTTGGTAAGATAGATAACAAAAAAATTCAGCCTCCATGCGGCAATGCTTTTATACATCCTATATAAAAATTAATGTAATTTTTCAAGTCAAAAGAATGGGAAAATGTACAGTAACGTATGGAAATATGAAAACGTTGTTTTTTGAACAGGTTTATAGGGAGGTGCTTAAAGTAAACTGCTTAAATGAGAAAGAGGGAAGGCTTATGGGAGGGTTTTGATTGAAAGGATAAGATGAGGAACAGAGGGAGTAATTGGTGAGGATACGGTCTACTTAAACGCTATCAAACGCCAGTAGAAGATCTCTCAAATCGCAAAAATGTCATCATCACTAAAGCAGATAATTATCAATGAATCATATTATGATAAGAAAGAATTTGACCTTTTAGCGGACAGAGAGACTTGTGAACAGTTGACCAAAAACCCACTCAAAAGCACAGCGACAGACTTCAACAAACAAACTCGGAAGATAGTTGGTAATGAGTTTTTAATAATTTATTAGTGATTAACCCTCAGCTGCCTAACTTTTATGGTCTCCCTAAAATTTATAAAGAGGGAACGCCACTTAGACCAATGATGTCTTATAGGAATCCCTGCACTAATAGATTGTCAAAATGGCTCACACAATTACTTTTGCTGTTTGTGGGTACATTCTCTAACTCTCATATTAGGCACTAGGAAGATTTGATCAATACAATGAAGAGCCACAATATCCCTGTTAATAGTAAATTGCTAACCCTCGACATAGTCTCTCTCCTCACTAATGTCAATACAGAATAAGTACTAAATTTCTTGTAAATCAAACTTTATCCACAACAAGATAATTTTCCTTTGCCTATTTCTAAAATCATAAAATAACTAAAGTATGCATCACAACTAATGTATTTTCCTTCAAAGATAATTTTTACAGACAAAAGTTTAGATGTAGTATGGGTTACAATCTCTCTCCAGTCCTATCCAATCTTTATATGGAATATTTTGAAACTGTGTTGCTACCGGACGTAAAGCCACCCGATATGATCTGGTATAGATATGTTGATGGCATTTTTATCTTTTGTCACACAGTATTAAATTCAAGTCGAATGGGAAGACAATAACCAAATCCCATTTCTAGACATATTAGTGATCAAATGTATGGGAAATTTGTCTTTCACGGTCTATAGAAAGACCATACACACTGGTAGCTACTTACATCTCATCAGTTACCACCCAGAAAGGGTTAAAGTAAGTGTTGCTTCGGGGCTCTATTTAAGAGCATTAAGAATTTGTAGCGCCCAATTTTAGATCAAGAATTAGAAATAATAAACTCACAATTGGGCAAGCTAGATTACCCAAAACTGTTGTTGATAAAAGCCCTTAGCAAGGTAAAAACCAGTTATCATAAGAACTCTTCCCAAACTAAGATCAAACACAAGTGGGATAATAACTGTATTAAAATTCCATACAATCGTTCATTGGAGGAAGTATCTAAAATGTTACCACAAGAGAAAATCAAATTAGTCTTCAATTATCCTAATAAAAAATTTCATAAAGTATTGAACATACACCATAGACCCAAAGTAGATAATAACCCTCGAGTGTACATAATACAATGTAAAGATTATAATGAGGTTTATTGGGGCCAGACTGATGGGACCTCAATATCAGAGTAGAAGAACACCAAAACTCTATAAGATACACACAAAGCAATTCAGCGATCTTCCTCCATACAGCCAGAAAGGATCACCGCATTTATTGGAACAACACAGAAATTATTTATAAATCAAATTGTAGTTTTAGGAGAAAAATAGTTTAATCTTTTCTCATCAAACACCTGCCAAATTTTAATACTTCCAAAGGCCAATGGTCACCAGATTGCATCACAATTTATGCCGTTGATAGATTGTTGCCACCTATCTCGAGTCCGCCCTACCTCGGATATGTGACTTGAGCCACCTTCCCCTGTTCCTATTATGTACCATTCTTATTGTATATATTCTTGTTATCTTAGTCTCTACTTATCTGCTGAAGAGGACCACAATTGTGGTCGAAATATACAGATCGTTTGTTTCTTTTGTTTTGTTTCTCCGACAGTGGGTTATATCTGAACATATATATGTATATATAAATATATATATATATATATATATATATATATATATATATATATTCTTTTTTTACCTTTTCCGAATTCCATTATGCTTCATTTCTTAATGTTGAAGTCCACTTTCTACTTCTGACTCCATTTCCAAACCTTGTTCAGGTCTCTCTGTAGTGATTCGCAGTCCGTTTCGGTTTTCGCTTTCCTCAACAATTTAGTAACGTCTGCAAAGAAGCTCATGTAACACTGCATATCACCATCCATGACATTTACATAAAAAGCGAACATTACTGGAGCCAATACAGATCCTTGCGGGACTCCACTAATCACCTCCTTTCAACCTGAATCCTTTTCTCTGAGTACAACCCTCATTTTTCAACCATTCAGGAAATATTTCATCCAATTTAGTAGGTTACCTTGTATCCCTCCTATGTCTTCCAGTTTTTTAAATAATTTTTGTGCGGTAATTTGTCGAAGGCTTTCTATAAGTCTAGGAAAGCACAGTCAGCCCATCTATCCCTTTCTTGTATTATATCTATTAGTCTCGAGTAAAAACAGATTAAATTTGTGGTACTGTACATGATCTTCTCTTTCTGAATCTAAATTGTCTCGGATTTATTATATTGTTTTCTTCCAGGTGTTCTATCTATTCTTGATCATTTTCTCACAAATTTTGGCTACAGTGCTTGTTAGGGAGACTGGTCTGTAATTAGTTAGTTCTTCCTTGTTTCCTCCTTTATATATTGGTACAATGTTGGCATTTTCCAGTCCTTTGGTATTTTTCCTTTTTTGAGTAAGCATCTTATTATGTTGTATATTTCATCCATTAATTCTTCTTTGCATTCTTTTAAAATCCAGTTTGCAATTCCGTCTGGGTCATGCGATTTCCTAACGTCAAGGTTCGTTAATTTATCCATTATTTCTTTTTGGGCTATTATTATTTCGTTCGAGGGGGGAGATCGCACTTCAATTCCTTCGTCCCAATGCTGTACTTTTTCCCTAGTGAAAATCGACTTGAAGTAATTGTTCCTGATTTCGGCCATTTCTAGATCTTCTGTATATTCTATATTTCTTTGGTGTAGTTTCATCATTTCCTGTTTATTTTTAAGTTTACCATTCACATATCTATAGAATAGTTAGGGTTGATCCTTTCACATATTCATTTCTATAATTTATATATATTTGCCAATTTCCTTTTTTTTTTCTACTTTTCTCCATCTTTTCCAAGCTTTGTCTCTTTTTTCTTTTGCCTCGCTGCATCTTCTGTTGAACCAGCATTTAATGTACACCCTCTCTTGTTTTTTCTTTGTAAGTACCCATTCACTCCTTCATTATAGATTTCCATCAATTTTGCCCATTTCTTTTCCACTTTTGTCTCTTCAATATATTTTTGTTTTCCAAATTGGTATTTTGAAAGAATTTCCTTAGTTTTACAAAGTTCATTTTGTTGTACATCAATCTTCCTTTTCTGTACTTTTCATTTCTCTTCATATTTATTTCTTCCTTTAGTTCAGCCTCTATTAGTACGTGGTCACTCTTTGTAAATGATGTTTTGTATTAAGTTTTATCTACAATTTCAGGTTCTGCTGTAAATATTGAATCCAGTCTCGACGGTTCTTCATTGCTTCTGTATCTGGTATTTCCATTGACTCACTGTGTCATTGTATGTTCCATGGTCATATCCAGTAACACATTTCCCATAGATCCTCCCCACCTTTCACTGTCATCTCCTCCCAACAGATATCTTTGCACTTAAAATCCCGCATAAGTATCAGGTTACCTCCGTCCTTTAGTATCTCGTTTAAGGAATGCCTTGTACCTTCTAACGTTTTTGAATGCTCGTTCTCTCTCCAGCAGCCCGTTTTGGGGGCACATAAATCACCACAAACTTTCTATTTTTCATGTCTCTCTCTTCGACTTTTATCATGATCATTTCTACATTGTTTTATACCCTCAGTAACCTTTGCTACATTCAAGTTTTTCTTGACCAAGAACATGATTCCTCCTCCCTGTTTCTCGTTTCTGTTTTTAATCCAATCATTCTACAACCCGAGTCCAACACTATTACGTGGTATTGGACTTCTTAATTTCGTCTCCACAATTCCTATTATGTCTGGTTTTTCATCTGACAGGTAATCATTTAGTTCATTCAATCCTGAGATTAATCCGTCAATGTTAGTATAGGCCAATTTTTTTTTTCTCTGTCTTGATTTCTGTTTTTGTTTCGCCCACTCTGATGTACCATTTTCTCAG
>NC_134796.1:19928507-19943507 GCF_046742065.1 Oratosquilla oratoria
ACACACACACACACACACACACACGCACACACACACACACACATACACACATATATGGGGCTGAGAAAATGATATATTCAAGACAAAGCAACGAAAGGAACAGGGAACGAGATGGAGAGGAAAAAAGATAAAAGTGGCGTATACTAACAGAGATTGATCTCAGGACTAAGTGAATTAATGATTAACTCTTAGAAGAAAATCCAGATATAAAGAGAATTGTGGAGACGGAATTAAGGTGCCCATTACCACCAAATAGTGTTTGACATGAATATTGTAATCACTTGATTAAAAATAGAGAGGAGAAACAAGGTGGAGGAATCATGCTTTTGGCTTAGAAAAACGAAAGTGTGACGAAGTTTATAGATGAAGAAAACAGTATGGAAATGACCATGATAAGAGTTAAAGATAGTGAGATGAAAAGTAGAAAGTTTGTGGTAATTTATGTGCGCCCAAAAACAGGTTCTTGGAAAGAGAGCGATCATTCTAAAATATTACAATATACAAGGCATTCATTAAATAGGACGCTGGAGAATGGAGGAAACGTGGTACTTATGGGAGATTTTAACTGCAAAGAAACATGGTGGGAAGAGATGACAGTGAAAGGTGGACAGGTTCTATGGGGAAACGTATTACTTGACATGACCATAGAATATACAATGACATAATGGGTAAAAGAAAATACCATATATAGAAAAAATGAAGAACCTCGAGACTATATTCAATATTTACATCGAAACCTGAAATAGTGGATAAAATTGAATAAAAGACACCAATTGGGAAGAGTGGCCACATACTATTTGGGTTTGAACTAAAGGAGGGATTATATATAGAAAGAAATGAACAATACAGAAAAGGAACGCTGATGTATAACAAAACGGACTTTGGGAAACTTAGGTTTTTTTTTTCTTCAAAAAACCGAGTTGGGAAATTTTTTATAATGAAGAGACATAAGTGGAAGAAAAGAAATGGATGATTTTGATAGATATCTATAATGAAGGAGTGGATAAATATGTTCTAAGACAAAAACAGGAAAAGGAGTATATTAAGTGCTGGTTTAACAGAAGGTGCAGTGAGGCGAAAGACAGAAGGGATAAAGTTGGAAAAAGATGAAAAAAAGAAAGTGGCAAATATATATCAATCAAAGGAATGAATATGTAAGAGTACGCAGGGTGGGAAAAAGAAACTGTGAAAAAATATAACAGAAAAATGTAAGGATGAAGCCATGAGCAAACACTTCAAGTCGGTGTTCACTAGAGAAAATATACAGCATTGGGATGAGGCGAGTTAAGTGGGATCCTCCCTACAGTACAGTTATCTCGAATTATGAGAAAAGAAATAATATATATTTAATGTATGTAGACTTTGCAAAAGCTTATGATACCGTCCCCCACTAAAGACTGCTCACTAAATTAGCTTCACACGGGATGAGTGGTAATCTATTAAGGTAGCCAAATGCCTTGTCATCTAATTAGTGACGCGCATGAATGGATTAACGAAATTCCCACTGTCCCTATCTACTATCTAGTGAATCCACAGGCAGGGGAACGGGTCTGCTAGACACAGCGGGGAAAGAAGACCCTGTTGAGCTTGACTCTAGTCTGATTTTGTAGAGAAACATGAGAGGTGTAGCATAAGTGGGAGGGGTAAGACCCGACAGTGAAATACCACTACTTTCGTCGTTTCTTTACTTACTCGGTGAGACGGAAGAGGACCCCCGCGGGCCTTCTTCTAGCCTATAGCGGCAGGTTTCGCGTCGGCCGCGATCCGCTCCGAGGACATTATCAGGCGGGGGGTTTGACAGGGGAGGTACATCTGTCAAACGATAACCCAGGTGTCCTAAGGCCAACTCAGCGAGGACAGAAACATCGCGTAGAGCAAAAGGGCAAATGCTGCCTTGATCCTGATTTTCAGTACGAATACAGACCGCGAAAGCGTGGCCTATCGATCCTTTTGACTTTAAGAGTTTTAAGCAAGAGGTGTCAGAAAAGTTACAATAGGGATAACTGGCTTGTGGCGGCCAAGCGTTCATAGCGACGTCGCTTTTTGATCCCTCGATGTCGGCTCTTCCTATCATTGTGAAGTAGAACTCACCAAGCGCCGGATTATTCACCCGTTTAAAGGGAACGTGAGCTGGGTTTAGACAGTCGCGAGACAGGTTAGTTTTACCCTACTGTTGACTCGTCGTTGCGATAGTAATCCTGCTCAGTACGAGAGGAACCGCAGGTTCGGACATTTGGTACACGTACTTGGTCGAGTGGCCAGTGGTGCGAAGCTACCATCCGTGGGATTATGCCTGAACGCCTCTAAGGTAGAATCCCGTCTAGTCAAGGCAACGATATCGTGTGTGGCCTGCATTGGGAGGCAAGATATTAGGGGCCGCATCCGAGGCCTGTCGAGCTCATGCAGGGGGAAGAGCTCGGCGGCCCCAGGGAAGGCCGGGGCCGTCCCTTCCCGAACGCTGTAACCCCCAGATGCAATGTTGCCATGCCAAACCGTCTGAAGACGACTTACGTACCAGCCGGGGTGTCGTACCTGGTAGAGCAGCCATCACACTGCGATCCATTGAAATTCCTCCCCTGACTGGAGGGTTTGTCTGCGCCAAGACAGGACAGCCCTCCCTCCGCCGCCGCCGCTGCAGTCGGCGCCTCGCGTGCTTCTGCTGCTGCTGCAGCAGCAGCAGGGCGCGATGGAATTAGTGCACGGCTTGAGGTCAAAGGAAGGAACAGGGGGAAGCGGAAGTCTGACCCGCTCTTTTTTTTTTTTTTTTTTTTGCCAAGTTGAGAAGGTACATAGCTATCCCACAGCGACACTCGACGCCGGGCGCGCGCGCGCGCAGCTGAGTCCCCGAGGCCGGCCGGTTGTTGAGTGTGACCGCGGTCCAGAGGGCCGACTTCCGCGACAACGAGGGCCCCCGGAGGACATAGCTTGGGGTTGCCCGCGCCTTTCGACCGGCGTACGTGCGGACCGTGGCGGACCTACCTACCTACTTACCTCTCTCACTCCCCCCCGCGTACGGACTCGGTCTCACATGGAAGTACGCTCCGCCTCAGGGACCTAAACCTTTCCCTTAGCAACTGCTTATTATGAGGCAAAGACGATAGCTTTGAGCAAGGCAGTCCTTGCAAAAGGAGCAACATGGACTATGACCTTGTAGTTTAACGACGGTACTACGCTATATCATTCTCTCTCCTATTTTCAGGGAGCCTTTATTATCATATCCAGGTCGATAGCTGGTCCGCGGTGGCCGCGCTTTCGGCCGAAGTAGCCCGGCCGCGGACCGTGACGGAGCACCCGGCGGACGGGGTAAGTGATGTCGGCCGACTGCTGTTGTCTGTCCACAGTGTCCGGGGGTGGTGGTGGGGGAGAGGTGCCCACCTCTTTCGGACGAGGTGCCCCAGCCCGGCCCGTCCCGGCCGCGGACAGTGGCGGATCACCCCTTTGGACGGGCTAAGTGATTTCGGCCGACTGCTGTTATCTGTCCACGGTGGCCGGGGTGGGGTTGCCACTTCTTTCGGACGACGTGCCCCGGCCGCGGACCGTGGCGGAGCACCCTTTCGGACGGGCTAAGTGATGTCGGCCGACTGCTGTTGTCTGTCCACGGTGGCCGGGTGTGGGGTGCCCACTTCTTTCGACCGACGTGCCACGGCCGCCGACCGTAGCGGAGCACCCCTTCGCACGGACTAAGTGATGTCGGCCGACTGCTGTTGTCTGTCCAGAGTGACCGGGGGTAGGGTGCCCACTTCTTTCGGCCGACGTGCCCCGGCGGCGGACCGTGACGGAGCACCCCTTCGGACGGACTCAGTGATGTCGGCCAACTGCTGTTGTCTGTCCACGGTGGGCGGGGGTGGGGTGCCCACTTCTTTCGGCCGACGTGCCCCGGCCCGTCCCGTCTCGGCCGCGGGCGGGCTAAGTGATGTCGGCCGACTGCTGTTGTGTGTCCACGGTGTCCGGGTGTGGGGTGCCCACTTTTTTCAGCCGAGGTGCCCCGGCCCGGCCCGTCCCGGCCACGGACGGGGTAAGTGACGTCGGCCGACTGCTGTTGTCTGTCCACGGTGACCGGGGGTGTGGTGCCCACTTCTTTCGGGCAACGTGCCCCCAGCCCGGCCCGTCCCGTCCCGTCCCGGCCGCGGACGGGCTAAGTGATGTCGGCCGACTGTTGTCAGTCAACGGTGGCCTGGGGTGGGGTGCCCACTTCTTTCGTCCGACGTGCCCCCAACCCGGCCCGTCCGGTCCCGTCCCGCCCCGTCCCGTCCCGTTCCATCCAGTCCCGTCCCGGACGAAGACGGGCTAAGTGATGTCGGCCGACTGCTGTTGTCTGTCCACGGAGGCCCGGGGTGGGGTGCACACTTCTTTCGGCCGACGTTACCCGGCCGCGGACCATGGCGTAGCACCCCTTCGAACGGGCTAAGTGATGTCGGCCGACTGTTGTTGTCTGTCCACAGTGTCCGGGGGTGGAGTGCCCACTTTTTCGGTCGACGTGCCTTCGGCCCGGCCCGGCCCGACCCGTCCCGTCCCGGCCGCGGACGGGCTCAGTGATGTCGGCGGACTGCTGTTGTCTGTCCCCGGTGCCCGGGTGAGGGGTGCCCACTTCTTTCAGCCGATGTGCCCCAGCCCGGCCCGTCCCGGCCCTGGGCGGGCTAAGTGATGTCGGCCGACTGCTGTCGTCCGTCCACGATGGCCGGGGGTGGGGTGCCCACTTCTTTCGGCCGAATTGCCCCGGCCCGGCCCGTCCACGGTCTCCGGGGGTGGGGTGCCAACTTTTTTCAGCCCATGTGCCCCCGGCCCGACCCGGTCCGGCCCGTCCCGTCCCGTCCCGGCCGCGGACGGGCTAAGTGATGTCGGCCGACTGCTGTTATCAGTCCACGGTGGCCGGGGGTGGGGTGCCCACTTCTTTCGGCCGACGTGCCCCCGGCCCAGCCCGTCCCGTCCCCTCCCGTCCCACCCCGTCCCATCCCGTCCCGTCCCGTCAGGTCCCGTCCCGTCCCGTCTCGTCCCGGCCGCAGACGGGCTAATTGATGTCGGCCGACTGCTGATGTCTGTCCACGGTGGGCGAGGGTGGGGTGCCCACTTCTTTCGGCCGACGTGCCTCGGCCGCGGACCGTGACGGAGTACCCCTTCGGACGGGCTAAGTGATGTCGGCTAACTGAATTTGTCAGTCCATGGTGACCGGGAGTGGGGTGCCCACTTCTTTCGGCCGACGTGCCTCCGGCCCGGCCCGGCCCGACCCGTCCCGTCCCGTCCTGGCCGCGGACGAGCTAAGTGATCTCGGCCGACTGCTGTTGTCTGTCCAGGGTGGACGAGGGTGGGGCGCCCACTTCTTTCGGCCGACGTGCCTCGCCCGTGAACCGTGGCGGAGCACCCCTTCGGACGGACTAAGTGATGTCGGCCGACTGCTGTTGTCTGTCCACGGTGTCCGGGGGTGTGGTGTCCATTTCTTTCGGCCGACGTGCCCCCAGCCCGGCCCGGCCCGGCCGGGCTCGTCCCGTACCGTCCTGGCCGCGGACGAGCTAAGTGATATCGGCCGACTGCTGTTGTCTGTCCACGGTGGCCGAGGGAGGGGTGCCCACTTCTTTCGGCCGACGTGCCCCGGCCGCGAACCGTGGCAGAGCACCCTTTCGGACGGGCTAAGTGATGTCGGCCGACTGCTGTTGTCTGTCCACGGTGTCCAGGGGTGGTATGCCCTATTATTTCGGCCGACGTGCCCCGGCCCCGGGTGGGCTAAGTGATGTCGGCCGACTGCTGTTGTCTGTCCACAGTGTCCGGGGGTGGGGTACCCACTTCTTTCGGCCGACGTGCCCCGGCCCGGACCGTCCCGGCCGCGGACGGGCTAAGTGATATCGGCCGAATGTTGTTGTCAGTCCACGGTGGTCGGGGGTAGGGTGCACACTTCTTTCGGCTGACGTGCCCCCGGCCCGGCCTGTCCCAACCGCAGACGGGCTAAGTGAAGTCGGCCGACTGCTGTTGTCTGTCCACGGTGGCCACGGGTAGGGTGCCCACTTCTTTTGGGCGACGTGCCCCGGCCACGGGCCATGGCGGAGCACCCCACGGACGGGGTAAGTGATGGCGGCCGACTGCTGTTGTCTGCCCACGGTGTCCGGGGGTGTGCGGGGGTACCCACTTCTTTCGGACGAGGTGCCCCGGCCCGGCCCGTCCCGGCCGCGGACGAGCTAAGTGATGTCGGCCGACTGGTGTTGTCTGTCCACGGTGTCCGTGGGTGGGGTGCCCACTTCTTTCGGCCGACGTGACCCGGCTACGGACCGTGGCGGAGCACCCCACGGACGGGGTAAGCGATGTCGGCCGACTGCTGATCCATGGTGTCCGGGGCCGAGAGTGGGGGGATGCCCACTTATTTCGGACGAGGTGCCCCGGCCAGTCCCGGCTGCGGACAGTGGCGGAGCACCCCTTCGGACGGGCTAAGTGATGTCGGCCGACG
Source organism: Oratosquilla oratoria (assembly GCF_046742065.1). Classification (NCBI taxonomy): domain Eukaryota; kingdom Metazoa; phylum Arthropoda; class Malacostraca; order Stomatopoda; family Squillidae; genus Oratosquilla; species Oratosquilla oratoria. Next base: position 19,934,941 of record NC_134796.1, read on the forward strand.
GATGTTTGTCCACGTTTGCCGGGGGTGAGGTGCCTACTTCTTTCGGCCAACGTGCCCTGGCCGCGAACCGTGGCGGAGCACCCTTTCTGGCGGGCTAAGTGATGTCGGTCGACTGGTGTTGTTTGTCCACGGTGTCCGGGGGTGGGGTGTCCACTTCTTTCGGCCAACGTGACCCTGGCCCGGCCCGGCCCGTCCCGTCCCGTCCCGGCCGTGGAGGGGCTAAGTGATGTCGGCCGACTGTTGTTGTCAGTCCACGGTGGCCGGGGGTGGGGTGCCCACTTCTTTAGGACGACGTGCCCCCTGCCCGGCCCGTCCCGTTCCGTCCTGTCCCGTTCCATCCCGTCCCGTCCCGGCCACAGACGGGCTAACTGAAATCGGCCGACTACTCTTGTCTGTCCACGGTGGCCGGGGGTGGGGTTCCCAATTCTTTCGGCCGACGTGCCCCGGCCGCGGACAGTGGCGGAGCACCCCTTCGGACGGGTTAAGTGATGTCGGCCGACTGCTGTTTTCTGTCCACTTTGGCCGGGGGTGGTGTGCCCTCTTCTTTCGGCCGACGTGCCCACGTCCGCGGACGGGCTAAGTGATCTCGGCCGACTGCTGTTGTCTGTCCCTTGTGGCCGAGGGAGGGGTGCCCATTTTTTTTCGGCCGACGTGTCCCCGGCCCGTCCCGTCCTGTCCCAGCCGTGAACGGGCTAAGCGATGTCGCCCGACTGCTGTTGTCTGTCCACGGTGTCCGGGGGTGTGGTGCCCACCTCTTTCGGCCGACGTGCCCCGGCCGCGGACCATGGCGAAGCCCCCCTTCGGACGGGCTAAGTGATGTCGGCTGACTACTGTTGTCTGTCAACGGTGTCCAGGGGTGAGGCGCAAACTTCTTTCGGCCGACGTACCCCAGGTCCGCGCCGTCCCATCCCGGCCGCGGAAGGGCTAAGCGATGTCGGACGAATGCTGTTGCCTCTCCACGGTGTCCGGGGGTGGGGTGCCAACTTTTTTCGGCCGACGTGCCCCCGGCCCGGCCCGTCCCGTCCCGGCCGCGGACGGACAAAGCAATGTCAGCCGACTGCTGTTGTCTGTCCACGGTGGCCGGGGGTGGGGTGCCCACTTCTTTCGGCCGAAGTGCCCCGGTCGCGGATAGTGGCGGAGCACCCCTTCGGACGGGCTAAGTGATGTCGGCCGACTGCTGTTGTCTGTCTACGGTGTCCGGTGGTGGGGTACCCACTTCTTTCGGCCGACGTGACCCGACCGTAGACTGGCTAAGCGATGTCGGCCGACTGCTGTTGTCTGTCCACGGTGTCCGGGGGTGGGGTGCCCACTTCTTTCGGCCGACATGCCCCGGTCGCGGACCGTTGCGGAGCACCCCTTCGGACGGGCTAAGTGATGTCGGCCGACTGCTGTTGTCTGGCCGCGGTGGCCGGGGGTGGAGTGCCCACTTCTTTCGCCCAATGTACCCCGGCCGCGGACCGTGGCGGAGCACCCCTTCGGACGGGCTAAGTGATGTCGGCCGACTGCTGATGTTTGTCCACGTTTTACGGGGGCAGGGAGCACATTTCTTTCGGACGACGTGCCCCGGCACGGCCAGTCCCGGCCGCGGACGGGCTAAGCGATGTCGGCCGATTTCTGTTGTCTGTCCACGGTGTCCGGGTGTGGGGTGCCCACTTCTTTCGGCCCACGTGCCCAGGGTACGGACCGTGGCGTAGCACCCCTCCGGACAAGCTAAGTGATTTCGGCCGACTGCTGATCCACGATGGCCCGGGCCGGGAGTGGGGGTGTACCTACTTCTTTCGGACGAGGTGCCCCTGGCCCTTCCCAGCTGCGGACTGTGGCGGAGCACCCCTTCAGACGGGCTAAGTGTTGTCGGCCGACTGCTGTTTTCTGTCCATGGTGGCCGGAGGTAGGGTGCCCACTTCCTTCGGCCGACGTGCCCCGGCCGCAGACCATAGCAGCGCACTCTTTGGGATGGGCTAAGTGATGTCGGCCAACTGCTGTTGTCTGTCCACGGTAACAGGGGATGGGGTGCCCACTTCTTTCGCCCGACATGCCCCCGGACCGTCCCGGACTGTCACGGCCGCGGACGGGCTAAGTGATATCGGCCGACTGGTGTCTGTCCATGGTGGCCGGGGGTGAGGTGACCACTTCTTTTTGCCGACGTGCCCCCCGTCCGGCCCGTCCCGTTCCGGCCGCGGACGGGTTAAATGATGTCGGTTGACTGCTGTTGTCTGTCCACGGTGGCCTGCTGTGGGGTGCCCACTTGTGTCGGCCCACGTGCCCCGGCCGCGGACCGTGGCGGAGCACCCCTTCGGACGGGCACGGTGATGTCGGCCGACTGCTGTTGTCGGTCCACAGTGGCCGGGGGTGTGGTGCCCAATTCTTTTGGCCTGCCCCCGGCCCGGCCGCGGACGGGCTAAGTGAACTCGGCCAACTGCTGTTGTCTGTCCCCTTTGGCTGGGGGAGGGGTGCCCATTTCTTTCGGCCTACATGCACCCGGCCCGTCCTGTCCCGTCCCGACCGCCTTAAGCCTAAGCGAATTCGGCCGACTGCTGTTGTCTGTCCACGGTTGTCGGGGGTGGGGTGCCCACTTCTTTCGGCCGACATGCCCCGGCCGAGGACCGTGGCGGAGCACCCCTTCGGACGGGCTAAGTGATGTTGGCCGACTGCTTTTGTCTGCCCACAGTGTCCAGGGGTGAGGTGCCCACTTCTTTCGGTCGACGTGCCCCCGACCCGACCCGGCCCGTCCCGGCCCGCCCCGTCCGTCCCGGCCGCGGTCGGGCTAAGCGATGTCGGTCGACTGCCTTTGTCTGTCCACGGTGTCCGGGAGAGGGGTGCCCACTTCTTTCGGTCGACGTGCCCCCGACCCGGCCCGCCCTGTCCGTCCCGGCCGCGGATGGGCTAAGCGATGTCGGCAGACTGCTGTTGTCTGTCCACGGTGGCCGGGGTTGGGGTGCTCACTTCTTTCTGCCGACGTAACCCGGCCGCGGACCGTAGCGGAGCACCACTTCGGACGGGCTAAGTGATGTTGGCCGTCTGCTGTTGTCTTTCCACGGCGGCCGGGGGTGGGCTGCCCACTTCTTTCAGCCGACGTGCCACGGTAGCGGACGGGTTAAGCGATGTCGGCCGACTGCTGTTGTCTGTCCACGGTGGCCGGGGATGGGGTGCCCACTTCTTTCGGCCGACGTGCCCCGGCCGCGGACCGTGGCGGAGCACCCCTTTTGACGGGGTAAGTGATGTCGGCCGACTGCTGTTGTCTGTCCACGGTGGCCGGGGTTGGGGTGCCAACTTCTTTCGGCCGACGTGCCCCGGCCCGGCCCGTCCCCGACCGTAGACCGTGGCGGACCTCCCCGCGGACGAGCTGAGTGATGTCGGCCGACTGCTGTTGTCTGCCCACGGTGGCCGGGGGTGGGGTGCCCACTTCTTTCGGGCGACGTGCCCCCGCCGCGGACCGTGGCGGAGCAACCCTTCGGAAGGGTTAAGTGATGTCGGCCGACTGCTGTTGTCTGTTCATGGTGTCTGGGGGTGGGGTGCCCACTTCTTTCGGTCGACGTGCCCCCGGCCCTTCCCGTCCCGGCCGCGGACGGGCTAAGCGATGTCGGCCGACTTCTGTTGTGTGTCCACGGTGTCCGGGAGTGGGGACCCCATTTATTTTGGCCGACGATCCCCGACCGCAGATAGTGGCGGAGCACACCATGGTCTGTTGTTGTCTGTCCACGGTGGCCGGGGGTGGTATGCCCACTTCTTTCGGCCGACAAGCCCCGTACGTGGACTTTGGCGGAGCACACCGCGGCCGGGCTAAGCGATGTCGGCCGACTTCTGTTGTGTGTCCACGGTGTCTGGGGGTGGGGTGCCCACTTATTTAGGCCGACGTGCCCCGACTGCAAACAGTGGCGGAGCACACCATGGACGGACTAAGTGATGTCGGCCGACTGTTGTTGTCTGTCCACGGTGGCCGGGGGTGGGTGCCAACTTCTTTCGGCCGACGTGCCCCGCCCCGGCCCGTCCCCGACCGTAGACCGTGGCGGACCTCCCCGCGGACGAGCTGAGTGATGTCGGCCGACTGCTGTTGTCTGTCCACGGTGTCCGGGGGTGGGGTGCCCACTTCTTTCGGTCGACGTGCCCCCGGCCCTTCCCGTCCCGGCCGCAGATGGGCTAAGTGATGTTGGCCGACTTCTGTTGTGTGTCCACGATGTCCGGGGGTGGGGTGCCCACTTATTTCGGCCGACGTGCCCCGACTGCAGACAGTGACGGAGCACACCATGGATGGACTAAGTGATGTCGGCCGACTGCTGTTGTCTGTCCACGGTGGCCGGGGTGGGGTACCAACTTCTTTCGTCCGACGTGCCCCGGCCCGGCCCGTCTCCGACCGTAGACTGTGGCGGACCTCCCCGCGGACGAGCTGAGTGATGTCGGCCGACTGCTGTTGTCTGCCCACGGTGGCCGGGGGTGGGGTGCCCACTTCTTTCGGCCGAGGTACCACGGCCCGGCCGGCCGGCCGACTGCTGTTGTCTGTTCACGATGTCCGGGGGTAGGGTCCCCACTTCTTCCGGCCAATAATGAGGTCAAATGTTAACTTCCTACTCATAATACCCCTTAATCTTTGTCTTGAAATTGCCCATGTCTCGCAAGTATTGTTTCCTTTTCATTGTATGCAACTGTACCTAATAGTGTGCCTTGAACCAAGTACTCACAAGGAAATATCATCTTTATTCTTTATTAACCGAAAAATAAAATTATAAAACGAGGTTGGGTACTCGGTAACAGACATCACGGATTCTGCAATATTGCTCTGTCACAACATGGCATCAACACACCCACCAATAACACCTTCCTGTGTTACGGAAATGACATCCATATTCTAAATTGTACTAGGATATTAGTAATGATCTGTCATACTGTAAATGTCTCATTGGTTTCTTTACTGCTCTTAGACTCAAGCATGATCCTGCAAAATGGCTACTCTTCATAGATAGCTCAACACCAAGTCTCAAAGCAGTCTTGCTACCCAATAAAAATAAATATCCGTCTTTGCCTCCTGCACACTCCGTACGCAAGAAAGAAAGGAAAATAGGATAATGTCAAACAAACAACTTCTTGACAGAATAAATGAGGCTCAATTCAAGTGCCGGTGGCCGGGGGTTGGGTGCCCACTTCTTTCGGCCGACGTGCCCCGTCCCGGCCCGTCCCGTCCCGGCCGCAGACCGTGGCGGAGCACCCCGCGGACGGGCTAAGTGATGTCGGCCAACTGCTGTTTTCGTCTACGGTGGCCGGGGGTGGGGTGCCCACTTCTTTTGAACGACATGCCCGTCCGTCCCGACCCGTCCCGGACGCTGACCGTTGCGGAGCACCCTGCGGACGGGGTAAGTGATGTCGGCCTACTGCTGTTGTCTGTCCACGGTGGCAAATTAGATGGGCTAAACATCTGGAGAAGAACAAAATACTAAATCCGAAACAATTCGGATTTAGACAAATCTGATCTGTTTCTACTCCAAACTAATAGATATAATGCAAGAAAGGGACGGATGGGCTGATTGTGTTTTCCTAGATTTACAAAAAGCTTTTGAACACGAAGAAGAACGCGAAGAAGAAGAACGCGAAGAAGAACGCGAAGAAGAACGCGAAGAAGAACGCGAAGAAGAATGCGAAGAAGAACGCGAAGAAGAGCGCGAAGAAAAACGGGAATAAGAACGCGAGGAAGAGGAAGAAGAAGAAGAAGAAGAAGAAGAAGAAGAAGAAGAAGAAGAAGAAGAAGAAGAAGAAGAAGAAGAAGAAGAAGAAGAAGAAGAAGAAGAAGAAGAAGAAGAAGAAGAAGAAGAAGAAGAAGAAGAAGAAGAAGAAGAAGAAGAAGATGAAGAAGAAGAAGAAGAAGAAGAAGAAGAAGAAGAAGAAGAAGAAGAAGAAGAAGAAGAAGAAGAAGAATACCACCTGACCCCGACTTACCCAAGCGCTTTTTCAAGAATATTTTTAGGACAAAGTGTCACCGTAATAACACCTGTCCCCGACTTCCACAGCGTTTTTTAGAAGAATATTTTTATTTAGACTTATATATATATATATATATATATATATATATATGTATATATATATATATATACAGTATATATATATATATGTATGTATATATACAGTATATATATAAATATATATATATATGTGTGTGTGTGTGTGTGTGTGTGTGTGTGTGTGTGTGTGTGTGTGTGTGTGTGTGTGTGTGTGTGTGTGTGTGTGTGTGTGTGTGTGTGTGTGTGTGTGTGTGTGTGTGTGTGTGTGTGTGTGTGTGTGTGTGTGTGTATGTGTGTGTGTGTGTGTGTGTGTGTGTGTGTGTGTGTGTGTGTATATATATATATATATATATATATAGAGAGAGAGAGAGAGAGAGAGAGAGAGAGAGAGGAGAGAGAGAGAGAGAGAGAGAGAGAGAGAGAGAGAGAGAGAGAGAGAGAGAGAGAGAGAGAGAGAGAGAGAGAGAGAGAGAGAGAGAGAGAGAGAGAGAGAGAGAGAGAGAGAGAGAGAGAGAGAGAGAGAGAGAGAGAGAGAGAGAGAGAGAGAGAGAGAGAGAGAGAGAGAGAGAGAGAGAGAGAGAGAGAGAGAGAGAGAGAGAGAGAGAGAGAGAGAGAGAGAGAGAGAGAGAGAGAGAGAGAGAGAGAGAGAGAGAGAGAGAGAGACGCGCGTATGCATGTTCATATACACAAGACAGAAAACAAATGCACACTAAGAAATACCGTTGGTTACTTCCGAAGGCTCTCTCATCATTCATGTCTTAAATCCTCTCTGACCATCAATTTAAAAATTTTTGCTGCGGAGGTGGTGTCCTTCAGCTGAATGAAATAGCTTGGCTGCAATAAGAAATGTCGAAAGGGCTGACCGATCCAAAATTTCGTTTCAGCACAATTACCAGAGCGACTAAGTAACACACGAAGTCTCAACATTGGGTTAAGCTATCAGAGATATCTCTTTGGATGAATCTCTATAAAGATGATTTGAGTGTGAGTGATTCAAATGTGGTTTGGATGAAGAATAAACGCCACAAATAAATAAGATGTACTAAGGACAAATAAGTATTTACAACCTTTAAAGTACTCAAGCTTCTCAGCCACGCAGTGAGTTGGATGATTACATCCTGGCTAACAGCAGAGGATTTAGTTATTAATTTATTTATTTTCTATATATTTAGAGAAACTTTTTGACCATAAGAGGTTAAAAGTCTATTCCAACTTATCCTTTCCAGCCATGTGGCTTGCTTTCTAATTTTATTTTGACTAACACAGAAGGATTTTATTCACTTTTAGAGTTTTTTTCTAATAGATACACTCCTGCTTTCTCTGATGATAGCTATACTAAGAAACTAAACCACAAATCTGACTTACAACTTACTCAAAAATCCCTTCATTATTATTAACATCGTTATCGCAATCATTATTATCATCATTATCAAATATAACTAAGAGAGAAGAAAAGACCAACACAGCTGTGGAATAGCACATATACACACAGAGATGATAAGATATTTGGAAATATAGGTCTAAGTCTCTACATAACAGACTCGACTCTCACCAGAAATCAATCGTATGATGTTGGCCAGAATACCATCAATGAAATATGTCAACCGTGTTCAAGCTGTTAACCGAGAAGTTCTAGTTCGTGGGCCACCTCAGAGCGGACTCTTGCAGCACTTGAGCTCAATGCAAAGATGACGTAGAGAAGATGACGATGAACGAGAAGGCTGAGTGGAGCAGAGGCCAACCAAAGGGGAAGATGTCGCGAGGGAGAGAAAAATGAAAAAAAAATGAAGGACCAGTCATATAACAAGGAAATAAGGAAAGGGATGGGGGGTTGAGTAAGGAGTAAAGAGGAAGATAAAAAGGGAGAGAATAAACTGCAAAAGTGGTTAAGGACGGAGGGGTGAGAAAATGAGGCTGACGTTGAGGACGAGTATAATGATGCGGGTGAACATGAATGTAAGGATGAGGGTAAGGGTGAGGTTGAAAATAAAGATGAGGATGGACATAAGGATGAATATGAAGATAAGATGAAGATGAAGAAGAATTAACAGAAGTAGGAGGCAGGGAGGAGGAGAATTGAAGGAGAATGAGGATAAGTAAATGAAAGAAAAGATGGAATAGAAAGAGGAGGAGAAGGAGTAAGTGAAGGAGGAGAAGGGAAAAGATGGAGAAATAAGAGAACGGGGAAGAGGAGGAGGAGGAGGAGGGGGGAAAGGAGAAGGAAGAAGAAGAGGAGAAGAAGAAAGAGGAAGAGGAAGAGGAGGCGAAGGAGTAGGAAAAAGGGGAGAAGATGTAGAAGAAAAAGATGGAGGAGAAAGAAAAGGTGGAGGAGGAGGAGAAAAAGGAAAAGGAGTAGAATAAAAATGAAAAGAAGGGTGAGATGTAGGAGGAAAAGATGGAGGAAGAAGAGGAGGTGGAGGAGAATGAGAATGAGGAGGAGGTGGAGGAGAAGGAGAATGAGGAGGAGGTGGAGGGGAAGGAGAATGAGGAGGAGGTGGAGGAAGAAAAGGAGGAGCAAGAGGAGCGTATGGAGGAGGAGGAGGACGAGGAGGATGGAGAAGGAAAATGAGAAGGAGGAGG
>NC_134796.1:19948507-19951007 GCF_046742065.1 Oratosquilla oratoria
GCGAACATTATCAACTAGTAAACAAAAGCGTCGATGCGCGGATTGAATTTGCAAAGAAGGATGGGAGGACGAGGCTAATTTTTTTTCTTTTTCTTTTTTCATCGATTTGAACGAAAAATGGGAAAGAGGTAAAGAGTAAGAAGAAAAAATGGAACAAGGAGAAGAAAAAGACGAACAAAAAGTTGGACAACTGGGGTAGGAGAATGAAAAGCAAGAAGAAGAAAGAGAAACAGAAGGAGAAGAAGGGAGGAGAAAATGAAGAAAGAAGAAACAAAAGAAGAAGAAGGAGAACACGAAAAAAACTAGGATGCCGATCAGCCAGTAGGAAAAGAAAGAAAGAAAAAAAAAAAAGTCAATTAGGATCTCTGAGAGACTGAAATGAAATTACAAGAGGAGATAAAAGACCGGAAGAGCGGGGAAAAGTGTCTTGCAAAATCACCCAAACGGAAGAGGAATTAAATAAACGAGAGGGCTGGCCGCTGGGAGGGAATGTAAAACGGGGGAAGAAAAAAATAGAAGGATGTTCACAGGAAATAAAGATCTTTTGTGATATCAAATGAAAAATAGGTAAAATAAATAAATAGATGAAAAATAATATAAAATAATGAAGGTAGGAAATCGACAAATATTAGGAGAAAAAATAGGAGGGTGTTTGCAGGAAATAAAGATCTTTTCTAATATCAAATGAAAAATAGGTAAAATAGATAAATAGATGAAAAATAATATAAAATAATGAAGGTAGGAAATCGACAAATATTAAGAGAAAAAAATAGGAGGGTGTTCGCAGGAAATAAAGATCTTTTGTGATATCAAATGAAAAATAGGTAAAATAAATAAATAGATGAAAAATAATAGAAAATAATGAAGGTAGGAAATGGACAAATATTACCACAGTGAAATAGGAGCTACATCAACCATAACGGAACGGGAGAGATTCTACAGGAAATGAAGGTCGTTTCTATATCAAGTTAGAAATTGGTGAAATAATTGAATAAATAAATAGTTAAAGAAAAATATAATGAAGGTGAAGGGTCGACAAGTATTGCTACGATGAAATATAAGACATACCAACCATAATGGAATGACACTGATTGGAGGGTAAAAAAATATATATGAATAAAAAAAGAGTAAAAAGAACAAATAAATAATAAAAAAAGACAACTACAATGACTACGACAGTGGTAGTGACAGTGACAGTGACAATGACAACAGTTATAGCTACAGTACAACTAACATTGACGCTTGATAGTTGACGATTGATTTTTTATCAAGAATAATAATAAAATAAAAAAAACGCTCACAAATATTCAGCCGAACCAAGAGCGTCAATTCCTTCAATAGATTACTTTTTATTTTCTTTCTAAGATTTCTGGTGGGTGCCAGGAATTTTAATTTAGCTGCAAAGCAGATGCCAATCAAAACGAGGCTCCAGTCGATGTAGAATAGTAAGGAAAAAACACGAATATTAGAAATGAAATTAAAAGGCGTTTCGAATAATCAACCTTATTCAGCGAGAGAATAAGGTTTAATTTTTGTTGTTCTGTTTTTTATCTCGGGCTCTGAAGCTTACATCAATCCTTGCACTCCTATTAAAGGCTTAAATCTGCGTCCTGACTACCACCAGACAACTTTATTAAATAAAGTTAAACGACGGCGAACGGGTTAACTTGATTTATCCTTTTACTGTGATTGATGGTTTTGTATAGTGTTTCTACCTCCCGCCAGACGATTTCATTGCTAAGGTGACCCAATTGCTAGCGGAGCGAAAGGGAGGTGTCTGGGGGCAAATAAAGAGTTTTGTGAGAAATGGGTATCTGGGGATGAACACAAAGAGGGGGCGAGTGTGCCTACGACACTATGTGAAGCTGAGACTTGGAATTTAAAACAGGCAGAAAGTAAAAATTTAAATTTCTTTGAGACGAAGTGTTTAAGAAGTATGACGAGAATAAGCAGAGTGAAAAATGAAGAAGTAAGGAAGAGAGTAGTGATGGAAAGAGAGTTGGCAGAAAGGGTTGATCAAAGTCGATCAAAGGATACCGGACATATGGAAAGAATGAGTGAAGAAGAGACTAGTTATAAAGTGTGCGGAAGGGTGTGCTGGATTGAGAGAACTTAAGGGGAAGACAGATTGGGATGGATAGATGGGTGGATGGGGTGAAAGGGGTCTTGGGCCCAAGGAGAATGTCTGTAGAGCAGGAAGGGGAGAAGGCAAGATATAAGTGTGAGTGGAAAACTGTTGTAAATAGATGATAAACTGACAAGGCCTGTAGGAATTTCTTCTCCTCTGCTATCCATTCCTGAGCAAATGAGGGAAAACTGTTGTACATAGATGATAAACTGACACGGTCTGTAGGGATTTCTTCTCCTCTGCTATGTATTCCTGGACAAATGAGGGGAAGGGTCGCTATGTAATGAAGCGATAGGAGTAAACCAGCTTTGGCTGTCGGGCACAACTGTGGAAGTGCTGTGGCTTGCAGCATTGCTTCTTTCCTGAGCAGTG
>NC_134796.1:19961007-19976007 GCF_046742065.1 Oratosquilla oratoria
TATAAAATCCTTGAAACCTGGAATCGAACTGATTCCCGAGGGAAGGAAGATCACTTATTACGGCGATCCGAATTCCTGTTTTACTCAAGGACCAGCCCACCAGTGGTATGGGGTAAAGACCAGGACGAACCCCTTTCACGCTTATCGCCATTGTAACTATGAGAGTAATACGCTAATGGCAGCGACATCAAACCGATAATTTTTATGACAGTTGCATGCAGGGTTCGAACCCGCTGTACTCGGCTATCCGTAAATTACCTGTACGGTGCCCTAGACCACTACACCACAGAGGCTATAAAATCCTTGAAACCTGGAATCGAACTGATTCCCGAGGGAAGGAAGATCACTTATTACGGCGATCCGAATTCCTGTTTTACTCAAGGACCAGCCCACCAGTGGTATGGGGTAAGGACCAGGACGAACCCCTTTCACGCTTATCGCCATTGTAACTATGAGAGTAATACGCTAATGGCAGCGACATCAAACCGATAATTTTTATGACAGTTGCATGCAGGGTTCGAACCCGCTGTACTCGGCTATCCGTAAATTACCTGTACGGTGCCCTAGACCACTACACCACAGAGGCTATAAAATCCTTGAAACCTGGAATCGAACTGATTCCCGAGGGAAGGAAGATCACTTATTACGGCGATCCGAATTCCTGTTTTACTCAAGGACCAGCCCACCAGTGGCATGGGGACGAACCCCTTTCACACTTATCGCCATTGTAACTATGAGAGAAATACGCTAATGGCAGCGACATCAACCCGAACATTTTTATGGCAGTTGCATGCAGGGTTCGAACCCGCTGTACTCGGCTATCCGTAAATTACCTGTACGGTGCCCTAGACCACTACACCACAGAGGCTATAAAATCCTTGAAACCTGGAATCGAACTGATTCCCGAGGGAAGGAAGATCACTTATTACGACGATCCGAATTCCTGTTTTACTCAAGGACCAGCCCACCAGTGGTATGGGGTAAGGACCGGGACGAACCCCTTTCACGCTTATCGCCATTGTAACTATGAGAGAAATACGCTAATGGCAGCGACATCAAACCGAATTTTTTTATGACAGTTGCATGCAGGGTTCGAACCCGCTGTACTCGGCTATCCGCAAATTACCTGTACGGTGCCCTAGACCAATACACCACAGAGGCTATAAAATCCTTGAAACCTGGAATCGAACTGATTCCCGAGGGAAGGAAGATCACTTATTACGGCGATCCGAATTCCTGTTTTACTCAAGGACCAGCCCACCAGTGGTATGGGGTAAGAACCAGGACGAACCCCTTTCACGCTTATCGCCATTGTAACTATAAGTGATCTTCCTTCCCTCGGGAATCAGTTCGATTCCAGGTTTCTAGGATTTTATAGCCTCTGTGGTGTAGTGGTCTAGGGCTCCGTACAGGTAATTTACGGATAGCCGAGTACAGCGGGTTCGAACCCTGCATGCAGCTGTCATAAAAATTATCGAGATATATATATATATATATATATATATATATATATATATGAATATGTGTTTTTGGATTTGACATCATTAAGGAGGCTGTTAATCTTCTTATGGGTGTTTTCAAGCTTTCTAACAAGGACTCGGCCATGTGGGGGGTGGGCTTAGACCAGATTACCAAAGTAATTAATTTAATTATCAACGTTTCGTCTGCAAGAAGACATCATCAGGAAAATCTGTAACATAAATTACCGATATACAGAAACAAAGAGCATGGGTATAAATAATAATAAAAAAAATTCACCAATCAAGGAAATAGACATCAATAAATCAAATCGTAAACCAATACAGATACATAGACTGTTGGGGAACAATACTTACAAAATTAAAGAAATAATAAAGAAATGACAAAAGATAGCGTGGGCCTTTGGCTTATATATCAGAGCCTAACCTGCATGGGTGGTGGAGGGGGAGGGGGTAGTGGGGTGTGACCTGTCTTAACAGCGTCGGTATGGGGGTTGGGGGGTTGGGGTGGGGGTTGCGAGGTCGGTTGGAGGGGAGGATGGAGGGAGTGGGTGGGAGGAGGAGGGAGATGGTGCTTATGACCCGAATTCACATTGCCAAAGGGTGTGGTGGACACAGAAGTGTTTGGCTGGGGGGAGAGGGGGGGTTCGCCATACGGGAGAGAACATTGTTATACAAGCTAATGCTTGAAATCATGTTGGATGTTTATAATAGGGTTATATTCTCTTATAAACATTGCTTCTAAAAGCTTAAGTTTATGTGCATCCCTCTTACTTGCGATTATTCTAGTGTTCTTAACTAAGTACTCACGGGTGGCGGTTTGGTCATGATATGTTCTCAAATGATGTTTGATAGCCCCACTTTCTAAGTGCATAGAAGTTCTCCTACTGAGACTACATCTGGTGTATCCAATGTAGGTTGAGTTATGAGTTTTACAGTCCTCGTTATCACATCTAAACTCATATACTACGTTGGTTTTAGAAATGGTCTCAGTATTGCAATTTAGGTTGGTTTTCATAACCAAAGAGCTAGTTTTTGGGTTGGAGTAGAATACATCTACTCGGATTTTCTTCTTGTTAGAGACTGGGTGGCAGTTTTTAGTGATGATATCTTTTATTAATTCTTCATCTTTTTTACTGTAAGCGTTAGGAAAGATGTTATGATAATAGATGTTAATAAATTGGGGCTTGGAGGATGTTTGGGGGGAAAGGTGGTCACAAATAATTTTATTACAAAGGAAATCAAACTCACAGTTAGGAAAACCATTATTTATAAGAATCTGACGAATATGCTAAAGTTCTGTAAGTAAGGCCTGCCATGAAGAGCAAACTTTGAGAGCCCTACAGACATAAGCTCAAATGACACAGTTCTTATAACTGGTCGGGCACTCACTTTTAAAGTTTAAACATTTTTTCAGAGTTAGTAGGTTTTCTGTACACACCTGTGGCAAAGTCCCCGGATGGAGAATCAACTATAACATCAAGAAATGGGATTTGTCATCCTTATTCAGTTCAATCGTGAAGCTTAGTCCGAAATCTTCCTGGAGGCGCAGTCTTAATTTCTCGAGAAGGGCTTCTGATTGCGTACAAACAAAAATGTCGTCAATGTATCTGTAGTAAAGTAATGGTTTGATGCCGTCGTCCTGGAAAACTGCTTCCTCTACTGCAGACATAAATGTTTGGGCAAAGGGTACTCCCAGGGGGGAGCCCATTGCTATTCCATCGTGCTGGATATACAACTTTCACTCAGGACATTTAAAGGGGGCCTCAGTTGTGCAGATTCTCAGCATCTCTTCCATTATATGCCTCGGGATGGTTGGAAGGGGGAAATCTGCGTGTTCATAAACATATTTAAGAATGATGTTGATACTCCTAAGGACTGGTAGATTTGAAAATAAACTATATATATGTATACATACATATATATATGTATATATATATATATATATATATATGTGTGTGTGTGTGTGTGTGTGTATGTGTGTGTGTGTGTGTGTGTGTGTGTGTGTGTGTGTGTGTGTGTGTGTGTGTGTGTGTGTGTGTGTGTGTGTGTGTGTGTGTGTGTGTGTGTGTGTGTGTGTGTGTGTGTGTGTGTGTGTGTGTGTGTGTGTGTGTGTGTGTGCTTGTGTGTGTGTATATATAATATGTATATGTATACTTATATGTATATATATATATATATATATATATATATATATATATATATATATGAGTGGAAAGGTGGTAGAGAAACACGGGTTAGAGCGAGAACACTGTATTACTGACGTTTCGACTACAAGTCTTCTTCAGAGTGACAGACAGCGTGTGTGTACATCATATATACTCTCCTTATGGCTCATCCGGCTGGACGTTTCAGAAAGTCGCATGCTGATTGGCCCGATACTCCCTCCTCCACAACCAATCTGGCGGCTGCAAATGACAAGTTAACGAACCCTTCTCTGTGGTTGCTGACCTTTCCCAGTGTTATGCACGCGGACTCGACCAGCTTTCTCATTCTCCTCTCAAGTCCGGTGCAGATAGGGCGTGCTTCCTCCCATTCTGGTAAATGCCCGTGCGTGTCCACATGTACTACCAGTGAATTTGAAGTCCTGTGATGCCGTAGGTCGTTCTTGTGTTCTCTTAGTCTTTTTGTCAACCCCCGTGACGTCTCACCGTAATATGTTGCAGGACATCCACTGCATGGTATTCCGTATACTATGCTATTTTCGTTGGTGTGTTGTTCTTGTTTGTTACTTAGGACGCCTTTTATTTTGTGCCCAGATTTATACGCTATTTGGATGCCGGCTTTAGATAGCGTATTGGTTATGGCTTTTGTTTCCTTTGCGAAAGGTACTACTAGGTATTTTATTGAAGCTTTGTCACTTTTCGGTCTTGCGTAAATTTCTTCCGCTTTCTCTCTCAATTTGGATAGTAGTCCTGCTGGGTACATAAGCTTGCGGAAGACATTAAATATGTAGGACATCTCTTCTACATATTCTTTGTTGCATATCCTCAATGCTCTCAGATAGAAACCTATTATCACTCCTGTTTTTGTGCGTGTGCTGTGATGGGATAAGTAGTGTATGAAGTCATCTTTGTTCGTGGGTTTTCTGTATACTGAAAACTTTACATCCGTTTCACCCCGATGAATGACAGTGTCTAGGAATGGTAATTGGTTGTCTTTCTCAAACTCCACTGTGAGCTGGATGTCTTTGTTCACCACCACCAACACGTCATCTACGTATCGAACCAATGTGAGCCTCTTCCTATTATGCGAATAAATTTATCCTCCTCTAGTGTTTCCATAAAAATAGAAGCCATGACAGCACTTAATGGTGAACCCATAGCCAGTCCTCGATGTTGTTTAAACTCTTGGCCCTCAAACACAAAGGCACCAAAGTTCACACACAGAGATACCAACTGTATATAGTCCGTTTTTCTGACTGGTAAGTCGCTTTCATTCACAGAACTTATAACCCTCTTTAACGCCTCAATGGCCCCCTCAATACTTACGTTCGTAAATAACGCTGTCACGTCGTAGCTGGCTAACTTTTTCCTCTCAAAGTTAACTTTTTCTAGGCGTCTAATCAGATCCGACGAGTTCACATCCAGTTCACAGTGGAGTTTGAGACGGTCCTAGGACTATGACCGAAATGTCGGGCATTAAACTTCCCACTTTGAGTCCGGTGTTTACGCTTCTCCTCTTACAACATGGATCCTAGACTCCAGAGCTTCGCACACACACACACACACACACACACACACACACACACACACACACACACACACACACACACACACACACACACACACACACACACACACACACACACACACACACACACACACACACACACACACACACACACACACACACACACACACATACATATATATATATATATATATATATATATATATATTTCTAAATAGAAATGTAGTAGCACATTTGTCAATAACACACAGGAACCCGCAGTCGGAGAAAGAATAAACTTCGAATAAAGAATAATCCTATACAGAAATTGAGGACTACAAATCCTGAAAGCCCTCTGGCCTTTTCTTGAGGGCTTTCAGGATTTGTAGTCCTCAATTTCTGGACCAAGAGATTGAGGTGATCAAATGTCAACTTGAGAAGTTGGCTTATCCACCTTGGTTTCTGGACCAAGCCCTCAGTAAGGCTAGGGCCAACCATTTTAAAACTTCCGTCCCCTCAAATTTTCACCGCTCCTTTAAGGACATTTTAAAAATTCCATTCAATAATACCATCAGTTCTTCTACCAAATTGTTTCCTCGTGAACGTCTCACTATTGCCTATCACTATCCTAACACCGTACATAAGCAAGTTGTGAACGTTCAACAAAAACCGAAGGAAGTTGAGTCACCTGGTGTTTATTGTTTGCCCTGCAAAGATTGTGATTTGGTTTACTTGGGTCAAACCGGGAGAGACTTGAACACTAGATTGGCAGAACATAAAAGGTCAATTAGGTATGGGCAGGAAAATTCGGCTGTATTTCTTCATGTTAAAAATAAGAATCATTCTTTCGACTGGGGTAAGGCCAGATTAGTGTTCAAGTCCCACTGTGGTTTCAGGAGGAAAATAGTCGAATCAGCATTAATTGAGGACTGCCCTAATATTAATATTTCTAAATGGCAGTGGACACCTGACATAATCTCACGCGCAGCAATAAATAAGCTAGTGCGGACGTTACATCCTCCCCTCTCCTCACCCCCTCCCTCCTCCGCCACCCCAGTTTGCCCCGCGCCTGAGTGAGGTCAACTGTCCACATCTCTTCTTACTGTAGTTTATAAGTCCCCTCTGTTCTCTATCTTATGTACTTTCCTGAAGAGGGCTACAGTTGATAGCCGAAATATAGGATTATTCTTTATTCGAAGTTTATTCTTTCTCCGACTGTGGGTTCCTGTGTTATATATATATATATATATATATATATATATATATATATTTATATATATATATATATATATATACATACACATACATACATATACCAAAAGCTCCTTCCCCCTAACAAGGGAGGTCACCAAAATACCAGTCCCCACATGAACTTTGAGTCCTTTCTCAACAAAGAACTTAATAGATTAGCAATGTCAGAATATCGTTGAATAAATGTTCTATAATATCCTGTCAATCCCTACAAACTTCTAACTTTTTATACATTGTTTGGAACTGGAAAAATCTTTACTGCTTCAACCTTTGAATTCAGTGTACTTAGTCAATGTCTATATTCCTTATGTCCCAAATAAGTAACACTGTCCTGCATGAACTTACATTTTTCAAATTTCACTTTCAATCCGGCTTCAACTAGTCTTGAGAAAACCAAATCTAATTTCTTAAAGTGTTCAACCGCTGTCTGGGAAGCTACTAAAATATCATCTAGAAATACACTGGCAGTGTTTCCTAACAACCCAATTAGAATTGTATTTATTAATCTCATGTAAGTTAATGGACTATTACATAACCCAAATTGCATTCGTTTGAACTCATAATGTCCCGTTGGAGTAGAAAATGCTGTGAACTCTTGTGAGTCTTCATGCAACTCTATTTACCAAAAAGCAGATTTGATATCTATAGTGCTAAAATATATATTCTCAGTTCCCAAACTTCTGAGAATGTCCCCTATCACTGGTAATGGTAACTTGTCACGTATGGTGTGCTCATTCGATAACTGGGCGCATAGTACCATCTGATTTTGGCACCAAAATCAAAGAAAAGTTCCACTCACTTTTATTATGTTCAATAATATCCTGCAATAACATTTCATTGATCAGTTTATGTACTACTGCTAATTTAGAGTGAGGAACTCTGTAGGTGGATATGTAAATAGGCTGTGTTCCTGGTTTTAACTTTATCTGATGTTTTAAAACAGTTGTTTTGCCTAAGGCGTCCCCCGGCAAAGCAATTGCTTTATTGTGCTTCACGAGCAAAGCAACTAAACTTTCATCCAACTCAGGGCAATTAGTAGTTTCTAATTGATTCTTGTATTTCTTTCCTAACCCTATTTCTTCCTTAACTGAACATAATGATGAAATTGGTAATTTCACCTCCTCAGTACTCTCATTTAAAATATTAATGGATTTTATACACGCATGAAAACATCCTATTTGTGTACCTTTCTTTAAAACTATATCTTTATTCAAAGTATTAATCATTGATATTTCTACCAGGTTCTTATTTGACTTATAAATCCCGGAGTCCAATTTCAAACCTTTTAATCTATTTGATACTGGAATGGTTAAAATTTCAGAATCAATAGTGACTCCTTTCAACTGCATTGCTACCCTGTTATTTGCTCCGAAGCGTAATAATGTCGACTTTATTACACCACCATCCACAATTTCAAGGCTTCATATTTAGTTGATGAATTAGTAATTTCTGTGATTTCTTGAACATCTAAGTTGGGTTCACTATATGTGGCTTTACTTTCTGTTGGTCTGGACCGCTTGGCCTCGTTATCTAAAGATTTTTTTTTTCTATTTATATCTAGGGATATCTTGATTCCTGTCACTGGTCTTGAGTCTGGTTGATTTAAAAATGGGATTAACTGTGATTTCACTAAGACCCCTAAGTCAGCAGGACATATGACCCTGTTCTCTTTTCTCATAGTTGCAAATCCTATCAATAAATCTCCTGAAAAAATAAATTCTTCTACAACTATCACCTTACCTAATGTTTTTAACTGATTTCCAGTTACTCCTTGCAATGAGTAATGGATTGGTTCCAAGATTTTTACTCCTGGTTTCAACTGGTTTAATATTTTACTAGTTATAACATAAACTACAGATCCTGTATCAATAAATATTTGAATGGGTTTATTGAACACTCTACCAGTAATGAGAGGTCCTACAGAAGTCCTTTCTATTGTAATTGTCAGTTTATAACTATCTTTGATGTTGGAGTTTTCTTTCACCCTTCTATCTCTCTTATCCTCACAATACTGTCTATTTGTATATATATGGGAAGTTCTATAAAATTTGTTTATTCTGTGCCTGGAGGTTTTCCTCTTGTTTCATAGTGTATACGAAAATTTCTACATTTATGTGTTCTATGTCCTATCTGTTTCTTTATACTCTCTTCTAGAGTTCCTCTGTTGTTCCACTCTCATCACATATGGATTTGTTATTCTAGTCTCACTGTACCCTTGAAGAAGATAATCTACCTCCCCTAAATTTATATTTGACTTGAGATCTTTATACAGCTTTTCTGCCGTTAAATCATCAGAATTTTTGTTGAACAATCCAAATGTGATTAATTCTATTACCTGAGAAACTTTCATTTTGTCACTAGATCTTTCTATCTAATTTAAATCTTTCAAGATATAATTCATGTCTTTTGACCATCTATCTAATCTAGCTAAGTATTCTGTGTCTGATTTACTTGTTCTAACTTCTTTGATCATTCTAACCAAAGACCTGATAAGATCCTGATCACAGTTTGACATAAAATGTTTAATGAATGCTTTCTTATAGGCTTCATATAGCTTAATATCTTCCATTTGCTAGAAATTTATGATAAATCTAGCTCTACCTTTCTCAGTATCTACATTCTCCTTTAAAATTTCTATTTTTCTTTTACATCTGTTGTATTTTTGCTTACAATTTATGTATATACTAAGTTAAGGAATTTATTAACTCTTAAGGTGTTTTTATCACCAGTGAATTTGGGAATGCTTATATTTGAGGTATGTATTTCGTATTTAAGCACGTTACTATTAGTGTTACTCATACCTTCAGTAAGTTTATTTGACTTGACTGCCTCTACAGTTAGTTTTCCTTACGCACTTCAGCCTCATCGTACTTCAGCCTCGTCGTACTTCAGCCTAGTCGTACTTCATCAATCTTTGTTGTAGATCGTCTTGTTCCACTCGTAGTATGAAGACTCCTTGGATTTATCACTCAGTCTTGTAGTTTGCTGCATGCACCAGTCTTGTTTTCTTTTCGGAGGAGTTCGTTTAATCACTTCGGAGGAGGTTCATCCCACCACTGCCACCACTGTTAGCTCCACTGCCACTAACACTTCAGTCACTTATGTTATTCATTTGTTGGCCCCATGCCACTTCTTACTCTTAAGTATGTTTCCACCATATCTTCTGTCACCAGTTATCAAAATTTCTTGGTGGGGTGAATTAAAACGGAGATATAGTTCTCTTCTTTTCTTCTGAGTAATTACACTTGGTTATTCAAGCTACACCAGGGGACTCTCGCTTGGAATCCTTGCACACCCACCAAACCAAGTCTGGTCCGACGTCACTATTTAATTTATCCAATAACTTTGAACGTTACAAATAAGTGCGACCCTTTAAGGGCATGACTTTACCTCCGTGCACCAATAATTTCTCTCCTCCTCTACCCTTTTCTCCAATCAGAAAGACTGTTATACTGTCTCAAGCAATACTGCTTACGCAAGAAATTCTGTCACAAGCGGAACGTGACTTAAATGTTTACATTTCGTCATATCATCACTTCGATTGATACCCTAGCCTATGTTTACAAAACATCGAACGGCAAGCGAGGCAAGCGAGAATATGCAATTCTGCAACTTCCTCTCGGCCACTGTTTCAAAACATCCAGGTAATAGAATTTAAATTCTTTTCCTCCTACCCCTCTATCTACCTAAATGTCTACCACAATCTACCGGCCTCTTACACGGCTCTTCAAGTAAAAATTCGATGTCCATGTCTCACAGCCGTACACCAATACAGGGAGTACAAGTGACTTGAGTATTTGAATCTTAGCCCTTCTGCCTAAGTAACGACAACGCCATATACTCCGGTTGAGCGAGTCCATAACAAAATGGGCTATCCCAATCCTTCGAAGTACTTCCTAGCATGATCCTCCGCTGTTATATGTACTACACCACCAAGCTTTCCAAGATCCTAGTGTTCTCGCCACATGCATGAACAGACTGAACTGTGTTATCCAATATGCCCTCAAACAACTCGACGTTGGTCATGGTCCAGGAGACATTTAGTCAAAGTAGTCTCGCCTCTGTAGCTGCTGCTACATTAAAGAGGGTTAATGGAAACTCTTGTCAAAGCCTTAGTGATTGTATTTTACGTACATACATATACCAAGGCTTTTTCCCCCTTACAAGGGAGGTAGCCAAAAAGGAAAAGGCATAAAATCATTCCCACCCATTCCATCCCTGAATACACTCCACACCCCTCCACCCTCCCTCTTATCTTAGCACCTCCTGGATGACGGGTCATCCCTGCACCTTTTCCACTGCCCTGGGTCAGAAGCAGTGTCGCAAGACACAGCATATCCACAGCAAGGCCGCTTCATTAAATAGGCGACCCCCCCTCTCCGTCCCCCCATTGCATAAAAGGAGAGGACGGGGAAAAATCCCTTCGGGCTGCGTCAAAATTTGCTCACACATACTACCTCACCCACCATCCCCCCGCCCATTCCACCTCATGTATCACAACATCATCCGTATATAACCATTCTCCATTCACCCCTGTCTTCTGTCCTCTCCCGTCCTTCCTCCACAGACATTCCCCTCTTCCCCAAAGCCCCCTTCACCCCATCCATCCATCTCATCCTAGGACGTCCCCTCATGTTCACTCCCCCCACATCTGCCTTCCACACCTCTTTTACTAGTCTTTCTTCACTCATTCTTTCCATGTGTCCAAACCATCATAATACTCTTTCATCAACCCTATCTCCCAGCTCCTTTTCCACCCCTGTTCTCCTCCTCACCTCCTCTTTTCTCACTCTATCTAGCCTAGTAACCCCCATCATACTTCTCAGAAACCTCATTTCAAACACATTCAAACTCCTTCTCTCTTCCTCTCATATGTTCCATGTTTCTGCGCCATACAGTGATGTTGGCACAATCACTCCTTCATACAGTCTCCTCTTAGCATCCATTTCCAAAGTCTATTCCTCATCACACTCTTCAATCCACCAAGGCATTTACTCGCTTCTCTCAATCTACATTCTACCTCCACCTTCACTCCACCTTTTCCTGCCACATTTGCACCCAAGTATCTAAAACTATCCACTTCCTCCAGTCGCTCTCCCTTAATGCTCACTTCCAGTCTACTGCCACTTTCACCCCTTGTACATCTCATCACCTTACTTTTACCCACATTTATCTTTAGCTTTCTTCTATCACATACTCTCCTAAACTCTGTCACCAACTTCCTCAATCCCTCCTCCGATCCTGCCACAAGCGCAGTGTCGTCCGCAAACAACAGCTGGCTCACCTCCCACTTGTCTCCATTTTCTTTAACCATCTTCAATCCCTGACCCACCACCCTTGCATTTACCTCTCGCACTACCCCATCCATGTATAAGTTGAACAGGCAGGGCGACATAACGCATCCTTGACGAAGTCCCACCTTTACCTCAAACCACTCACTCTCTCCATTTCTAATCCTGACACAAGCTCTACTACTCTCATAAAAACTCTTGACAGCTCCTAGAAGCTTTCCTCCTATCCCATATATCTGCATAACCTCCCACAGTGCCTTTCTGTCTACCCTATCGTAAGCCTTTCCAGATCCATAAAAGCCCAAAAAACATCCTTCCCCTTTCCTGTAGCTTTCTAATATATTTGTCTTACCACAAAGATCTGATCTACGCAACCTCTACCCGTCCTAAATTCACACTGTTCCTCACCAATTACTCCCTCTGTTCCTCTCCTAATCCTCTCAATCAAGATCCTCCCATAAGCCTTCCCAACTACACTTAACAAGCTAATCCCTCTGAAACTACTACATTCACACTTCTCCCCTTTTCCCTTGTAAAGTGGAACTATATAGGCACTCCTCCAGTCCTCCGGCACTCTACCCTCCCTCCAGCAAACATTAAATAACCTCACCAGCCAGTCCACCTTCACTGTACCTCCTTTTTTCTGACTTTCTGTATGGCATCCATCCAGACCAGGTGCCTTACCTGCTTTCATCATCTTAACAGCTGCCTTCACTTCATCCTTCCTTATTTCTCCTCCATTTTCCTCATTCATCACGGTCATTTTCTTAGCATTTCCCACTGTAACTATCTTTCCCTCCCTATCCTCCTTCACATTTAGCAACTCCCTAAAATATTCTGCCCATCTTCCCCTTACTGCCTTCTCCTCCATTATCATCTTTCCACCTGCACCTTTTACCTTTTCTTCTCTACTTGATTCGCCTCCTCTTCCTCTCTTAATTTCTTTCCAAAACATCTTTTTATTACTTTCAAAATTTTCTGTCATACTCTTACCCCATTTCACATCTGCTCTCCTCTTTGCCTCCTTTACCTTTTGCTTAACTTCTCTTTTCTTTTCTTTGTACCTCTCATATGACTCCCTCGTCCTATTTTGTAACCAATCTGTGAAAGCTCGCTTCTTCTCTTCTACAACCTTCTTTGTTTCCTCATCCCACCATTCACTACCCTTCCCTCTATTTCCTCCTGTCCTTCTTGTTCCACACACCATCCTTGCACATTTTGTGACTCCATCCTTGAACCATCCCCATTCCTCCTATACACCTAGCTCTACTCTATCCTTCACTCCCTCCCACTCCTCCTTCAGCTTCTTCTTGTACTCCTTCTCCTTTTCCTTTTCATTTAAAGAGTTCACTCTAAGCACCTCCCTACCTTTTGTCCCTTTCCTCTTTCTCCATCTATCCTCCACTCTCAACTTACCTTCCACCAAAAAATGATCTGATATTCCCCCAACCCTCTCCCCTTAGCACATGTACATCCTTAACTCTTCCTATCATAATCCTATGTACCCCTACATAATCCATCAACGCTCTATCTACCACCCTTCCCTCCACCACCCTCTCCCATGTGTACTTATGCTTGACTTTCTTCCGAAACACTGTATTTGCTATCATCAACTCTCTTTCTAGACACATTTCCACCATCAACTCTCCACTACAATTCTTTCCTGAAACTCCACATTTCCCAACCACTCCATCAATTGGACCATTTCCTACCCTAGCATTAAGGTCTCCCAGTACTATTACATTGACATTTTTCCCTAAACCCTCTATGCACTCATTTAAATCTATCCAAAAGGCCTCCCTTTCTTCTACGCTCTTCTTACTGCCAGGCCCATATGCACTTACAAAGACCCACATCTCCTTTCCCAGTTTCACCTTCATCCACATTATCCTTGAGGAAACCTCCTTCCACTCCACTACACGTTTACATATCTCTTCACTTACTAGAATAGCCACCCCTTCCCTCCCTCGCCCTCTCTTCACTCCTGATAACCTCCCACTTACACTCCCAAACTTACACTCACCCTTCCCTTTCAGCTTAGTTTCACTCAAAGCCAACACATCCATCTTTCTTCTCACAAACATACTACCTATCTCTTCCCTTTTACTCTCATCTGTACAACATCCACGCACATTAAAAGACCCAAACCTTCGGGTGCTGGTCGGAAAACTCCCATACCCTCTTATGCCTTTACTTTTTCGTTTAGGAATGTCCCCTGTGGGGCTACAAGGAGAAAATTATGATAGGGACCTCCAGTGTGGAAGGTTTCCGTTTAGTCTAACCAGCCCCGCTTGGTGTAGCGATGATCGGGACTATATACACTCTTATTACACATAGTCAGCATTTGCATGCGGGGTTTACAAGTATTATTACAAGTTATATTCTCTCAATGTTCTACGTAGACCTGACGTTCTACAATTGATCAAGTCATTATTAGTAAATGTGGTGTGTGGTCAGCTGATTATGTCTTCTTACGAGCGTATGAATAG
Organism: Oratosquilla oratoria; assembly: GCF_046742065.1. Lineage (NCBI taxonomy): Eukaryota > Metazoa > Arthropoda > Malacostraca > Stomatopoda > Squillidae > Oratosquilla > Oratosquilla oratoria. The sequence continues at coordinate 19,975,189 of NC_134796.1, forward strand.
TTTGGATATAAATATCTAGGTCGGGCATTTGGTCTGGTAGGTTTCTGTCATGTGATATTCACGTGATAATGACGTAGTGTTCTGGTGGTATCAGCGAGAAGGAGCTATGATATTTGTAATGTAGACATACTTGGTCACGTGTAATGTGAATGTGACCGGTCATAATGTATTAAGGTTTTACATATCATATATGGGTTAAGCATGGATACGTATGGGTACATATGGTTACGTACAGATACATATGATTATGTGTGGATATATACATCCCTGCGCAGTGACTCCACGGCTGCAGCCAGGACCTCCAACGACTCCGCAAAAAGGACAGCATCATCAACAAGCACAAGGTCAGTGACTTTGATGTTGCCAATAGATTATCCTTAACGACATTGATCGACTATTCTTTGTAACTTGATCGAAATTTAAGGAAATAAGAATTTCAACGTAGAACGTCGAGAGCTGCCACGTGGCTAGTTACGATATTGTCACTACGTTCTAAATTATAACATTTTAAGTTACAGCATCTCAAATTATATTTGAATTACATCATCATTCCTGTATGTAGCATTCGACTTTTTTTCTTCACATATTACCTCCTAAACATCTGGCAAGAAGCTTCATAAAGTAGATGCAGAGCTGCGGGCAAAGCTGTCACCTTTACCCTGTAGGCTGTGAAAACCAGACCAAGTAGCAGTCACCCATAGCTAACATAGATTGTACCAGAATGTGCTTAACTGCGAGGCGTTATATTCTAAAGTCAACGTTTCATGACAGAAAAAAAAATCTGCAGATTTTCAAAAATTAATGAACAATAGCAGTATA
>NC_134796.1:19981007-19983507 GCF_046742065.1 Oratosquilla oratoria
TTTCTTTTTTATACTCGATTCCGAATTTTTCTATAGGAATTTTGATGGTGTAGAAAGAAAAACGCGGATGCATTGCTGAGGTTTTTACTAAGATTAGATACTTTTATAAAAGGAGAAGAAAGAGAAAGTAAACACTTTACTGCCTCTAAGATGTAAAAATTCATATCCCATTTACTCTGTGGGCTTTCTTGATGATAAAGACGTTCTTGGACGTTTTTATCAAGATTGTAATGATCCTTCGATATACGCGAAGAGCCGTCATTGTCTGCAGGGCAAATATACACTGAAGTATATTTCCAGTCTCAAATAAACTTTTGAATTAGCAATAATATTCTTCCAGACTGTCCCAAACAAAGGCAAGGATGGTAGAAACATACCCTAATGTTGAAACGTGTCACTCTGAACCAAAGAGGTGCCTTAAGACCAGAGTCTTGAAGCGAGGCTAAAAGATGAATGGGGAAATTTATAAACATGTAAGAATCAAAATTGAATGAAACCGTAAGGAATGAATCTGAATAAATGAAAATAATAAACAATAATACAGATAAAGAGATACACAACAAATAAGACTCCTAACAAACCATCGTCAGGATGTGTTTGATCGCGGAAGAAACTAGCACATTATTCCTATGTACTCGGGTAGCCAGGGCAAGTAGTGGCTATCGGTAGATGTTTAGGATCAGAGGAGATAATTTACACCGAAGCCCTTCGTTTGGCATGCACGTGTGCCCTACCTGTTTAATCCTTTGATCATGATAGATTTAGCGTACACACAAACAAATACACACGCACGAGATATAGATGGTAATAAAATTATTAGACATAATTTGAAACATGTATTGAGCCACCTTAAACAATATACACAGGAATAATGTACGAGCGTGTGTACAAGAGAAAGGTTAATTCACGACTGAACCAGCCACGTCAAGCCCAGAATTGTTAAGTCACACGAGCTCGCTTGGGTTGAGTACTTGGTTCTCCCTACAGACTTTTATACAAAGTTACACTCTTTACAATAAATAGAGTGTACAATCAATAACAAAAGTAATATCCAACAAAACCTATGGCAATTAATAATAGAATGTGGATAATATACAACTCCTAATTGAGCAATACATAAGTATAATACACAGCATATTTGTACGATGCTACAACGTATCACACCATCACATCGCTCGACCACTACCACTCGGTAACTTCACCGAGTAAACGAGAAAAATGAATGACCGAGGCAGGACATAAATCAAAACATACACAATAGACTCCACACACACCACATTTATGTATATCATACATACAAGAGTGTGGAGAAAAATTTTACATGAACATACATTATACAAGAGAGCATATATAAGTACTTGACACTTACATATGGAATATATAAGTATACATGCATAAAACAATACATGAACATACATACAAGTAATGACGCTAATAAAGAGAACAATTCTGGATTAGTGAGAATTTGGACGAATCCTGCAATAAACTGTCAACTTTGTCGATATACACCGAACGGTTGAGAATGAAGAATAGGTCTGATATATCCACCCTACGTATCACTATATCCTTGTTTTCGCGAAGTTCTTTAGCTACCTGCCGTAACTTGACCGTAAGAAGGGAGCTACCCCTCCAAAACCTCTTTGTTTGGTGCTTTTGGCCTGCATTTGTTCCTTCAAGTCTGGGTTCATGTTAATTTTACCATCCTTATGAAGTTTGCACAAGTTCCTGTAAAATAATTCTAATTCAGCGGGAACTTGTGCGAACTTCATATACATACATACATATATATATATATATATATATATATATATATATATATATATATATAGGCATTAATATGTATAAATATATGTATATATATGTATATATATATATATATATATATATGTACATATATATATATATATATACATATATATATATAATATATATATATATATATATATATATATATATATATATATATATAATCAAAATCTGAATGAAGCATTGTCTCCAAGGTATCAAAAGCAATCTTGCTGGCTTGGCCTAAGCACGCATGTAGTTAAGTGTGCCCAATTGGAACGTGAGCACATCAGCTAACTGAAAACGTAATTGAAAATTATCATCTGCAGGGGTATCAGAAAATATTTTGAGGAAATTAGCTATAAAAATATCATAATTATAGTTTAATGTTTTGGGTCTAAGAAATGAGGCTGCCATAATTTCAGCTGCCAATGTAGTTAAGAATAAGTTGAGGTCTCACAAATGAGATTTTCTGAGACCCACTAGTGACGTTAGTGTTAACTATAGATGCAGCTGTTGTATAATGGGAATCCTGAGCTAACTTTAACTATGGAAGAATTCTGATGTAAAAGATTAAATGCACTAGTCATCGTCTGAGATGGAGTCTGGGGACTACAAAATGAAGGCAGCTTGGGCTTAGTAGACGTCGTTAGATAATGTAGTAGCTGCTGAAAAACATTTCTAATTAGCAATAACACACAAAAACAACAACAAC
>NC_134796.1:19988507-20056007 GCF_046742065.1 Oratosquilla oratoria
TATATATATATATATATATATATATATATATGTGTGTGTGTGTGTGTGTGTGTGTGTGTGTGTGTGTGTATGTGTGTGTGTGTGCGTGTGTAGTGTGTGTGTGTATGCATATATATATTACATATATATATATACATATATACATACATATATATTATATATATTATATATATATATATAAGTGTGTGTATGTATATATATACATATATATATACATATATATATATAATAAATATATGTATATATATGTTTATATATATGTATATATATACATGTATATATATATATATATATATATATATGTATATATATATACTATCCGAGAGTTGACACCTTGACGTGTGTAGATAGACTTGAGAATCTTGATGATTACAAAAGCTATGTCGATAGAGAGAAAATCTCTGCAGGGTCACCCATATTGAACAGGTTTTGTAAGAATGATCAGAATAAGAGCAACTCGCATTTACAGTCGCAGGACCCACTACTAACTGGCACGTCCCTTGTGGCAAACAGGGAAATTCCCCATAGATCTATGGGGTACCGTCATAATGACGGCGTGGACCATTGGGCACCCTAGTCACCTTATTCATTGTATTCGGGCTTCACCGAATACAATGAATAAGGTGATACCAGGGAAATATCTCACCAGAAACTAGTTGGCAGGGAGGTGAGAATACTGCCCATGAAAATTACAAACAAAACAAAACCGGAAGTTCCTGTTGGATCATCGTCTCCCAAAGGTCCAACCCCATTGCCTCATGTGATTACGGGCAATGTGCCATCGAATGTGAGTAAGCATTGTCCAAGCAGATCCAAGCCTTGGACATTAAACAGCATGAAAAAAATGAAGATCTATTCTTACAATGTAAAAACTCTCTCAGAAGACCACAGGCTGGAGAGTCTAATGGAAGAACTAGACAACATCAAGTGGGGCATCGTAGGAATGAGCGAAGTCCGAAGAACGGAAGAAAAGCTGATGCAATTACAAGATGGTCACCACCTGTTCTACTATAGAGATAAGGTCACAAAAAAATCTAGTGGAGTAGGATTCTTGATCAACCGAGAAGTTGCTGGTAATGTAGTCAAGTTCAGTAGTTTATCAGACAGGGACCTTGGATTGTGATTAGGCTATGTAAATGGTACAGTCTAATAATAGTTCAGGTTTATGCACCAACTTCACAGAACACAGACGATGAAATTGAATCCTTCTATGATGATTGAAGTCAGGTAATGGATCAAGAAAAAAGTAAGTACACGTTGGTAATAGGCGGCTCTAATGCTAAAGCTGGAGTGAAAATGAAAGACGAGTCATGCATCTGAAGTTTGAAGTAGGGGAAAGAACTGACAGAGGCGAGATGTTAGTCAATTTTGCAGAGAAGTACAATATGAGGATAATGAACACTTTTTTCCAAAAGCGCGTAGGTCGTAAATGGACCTGGAGAAGTCCAAATGGAACAAGAAAGAACGAAGTAGACTTCATATTAGAAGATGAGAGCAAGAGCGGTAGCAATGTTAAGTCATAGATAAAGTCAACATAGGTAGTGATCATAGAATGTTAGGTTGCACAGCTAAATTCACTTTCAGAGCCGAGAAAAATAAACTAGTTTTAAAAAAGAAAATCAGTCTAGCAAAGGTTAAGGATAATAAGAAGGAATTTCAGTTAGAAATTAAAAATAGATTCGAAACTCTGAGAACTAACGAGAACACAGTCGAGGATATGAATTTGAATTTAGTGAATATCATTAGGGAATCGGCAGAGAAAGTAGGAAGTACAAAAAGAAAGTATTAGAGAAAACAAATATTCCAAAGCTACAAATAACCTAATTAAAAGAAGGAGGACAGTACAGATTAAAAGCAGGAGAGACGAAATAGAAAGAGTAGAAATAAACAGGCTTACCAACAAAAGGCAGAGATTAGAGAAAATAAAGAAAAACATCGATGAAATAGAGGAAACTATTCGGAAAGGAAAAAGTATTAAAAAGACTGAGCGCAGACATGCTTTAGGAAGACAGCAAATTATATGTTTGAAAGATAGAAATGGAGAAATCATTAACTGCAGAGACAGAATGGCAAAAAGAGTAGAGGAATTTTACCAAAAGCTTTACTCATCGAAGACCGTAGTTGGGTCAGTAAATTCATCTGTAGACGTTAGTAGTGTACCAGAGATTACAAAGGAAGAAGTAGAATTTGCTCTAAAAATATGAAACGAGGAAAAACACCTGGGGAAGATGGTATATCGATATATCTGTTGAAAGGCGCCGGGAAAGAAGTTCATATTAAGTTAGCTCAGTTGTCCATCCAGTGCTTTCATCAAGAAAGCGTTCCTAAATAGTGGTGCAATGCTATTGTGATTTTGCTTCATAAAAAGGAGACCCGAAGGACTTTAGTAACTATAGACTGATTAGCATACTATCAAATGTATATAAAGTATTCTCCAAGATCCTTACAAATAGACTAAGTCAAGTTTTAGATGGAAACCAACCGAGAAAACAAGCAGATTTTAGGAGCGGATACTCGACTATAGATCATTTGCAGGCAATAAACCAACTAATAGAGAAAACGACAGAATACAATATACCTCTGCGTTTAGCTTATGTAGATTACGATAAGGCCTTTGACTCGGTAGAACAAATAGCAATACTAAACTCGCTACGCAATCAGGGTACAAACAAACAAATCGTAAGGGTTTTAGAAAAGATTTATGCGAATGGTACTGCTATAATTCGACTATATGAAATTCAAAAAATATCAAGATCAAAAAAGTAGTACGGTAAAGCAATACCATTTCCCCCAAATTATTTACGGCTTGCTTGGAAGATATTTTCAGAATGCTGAGTTGGGAAGATAATTGTTTGAAGATTAATGGCGAATATTTGAACCACCTAAGACTTGCGGATGACATTATTCTTATTTCAGAAAGAGTAGAAGACTTACAAGAGATGCTGAGTGATCTAAACAAGGAAAGCCTCAAAGTAGGTTTAAAAATGAATAAGACCAAAACCAAAGTAATGTTCAACACGAAAGTTTAAAGTAAAGAGATTGTAATTGATGGTGAGAGTCTTGAAGAAGTTGAGAAGTATAATTATTTAGGCCAGGCGGTGAAGGTGACAAAAGATCATGATAATGAAATAAAAAGACGTATTACAATTGGTAGGAAAGTGTTTGGTAAGTATAATCAAATCCTGAGAGGCTTTCTACCTTTGTGTTTTAAACGTAAAGTTTACAATCAGTGCATTCTGCCAGCATTAATCTACGGGTGTGAGACTTGGAAACTAACGAAGGCAATGGAAACAAAGCTAAGGACAGCACAGAGGAGAATGGAGAGATCCATGATGAGAATAATGCTGAGAGACCAAAAGAGAGTAAGTTCGGTGAGAGGGCAGACTAGAGTGAAAGATATTGTGGAGGCGGTGAAAGAAAGGAAGTGGAATTGGGCAGGTAAGTTGGTGCGAACGACTGACGAGCGATGGAGCAAGTGTGTTACTGAGTGGACGCCGCGAGATAGGAAGCGTGGAATAAGAAGACCAGACAGAAGATGGAGAGACGAGATTGAAGAATTTACAGGAGTGACGTGGCAGAGGTTGACGCGATCGTGTGAATCATGGAAGGCTATGAAGGAGACCTTTGTTCAGCAGTGGACTCAGGATGGCTGATTTGTTTTGATTTGATATATATATATATATATATATATATATATTTATATATATGTATATATATATACAGTATATATATATGTACATATATATATATATATATATATATGTATATGCACATATATATATATATATATATATACATATATACATATATGTATATTTATACATATACATATAATTATATATATTCGTATATATACACACACACACACACACATATATATATATATATATATATATATATATATATAAATATACATATCAATATATATATATATATATATATAAAAATATATATGAACATAAGAATAGAGGAGACTGCAAGAGACCATTAGGCATACACTAGGCTGATCTGTATCCATCACAGCCAGTCATCTCCATCCATAAAGTTGTCTAATCATTTCTTAAAACAACTGATAGTTTCAGCGCTTACTACATGGTTACTAAGTCTATTCCATTCGTCGACCACCCTATTAGTAAACAAATTCTTGCCTATTTCCTTCATAAATCTAAATGTGTCCAGTTCAAATCCATTAGTGCGAGTCGTGCACCGTTATTTTAATATGATGACCTTGTTTGCATCACCCTTGTTATAGCCTTTGATCCACTTGAACACTTCTATTAGATCACCCCGCACTCTGCGTCTTTCCAGAGAGTGTAAGTTAAGGTGCCTAAGCCTCTCATCGTAAGGCAAATTTCTGAATCTATGTATCGTTTTGGTCATTTTTCTCTGTACTGATTCTAGTGAGTTGATGTTCATTCTGTAGGACGTAGACCAAAATTGTATCGCATAGGCAAGGATGAGTCTAACTATCGCTAGATAGAGTTTGATAATTACCTTTGCACTTCTATTTGTTACCGTTCTAGCAATGAAACTTAATGCTCTGTTAGCTTTATTCCTGGCGCTAATGCAATGTTTCCCAGTTTTAAGGTCCGGACTCACTACAACCCCAAGTCTCTCTTGCACTCAGTTTTCTCTAAAAGCTTGTTATCTAAACTGTATCTATTTTCGGAGTTGTGTAGCCCTACATTTAACACGCCACACTTAGAAATATTGAAGTTCATTTGCCATTTCACCGACCATGTTAACAATTTGTTAAGATCATCCTGCAGAGTCGTCTACTGACCTAATTTGGCGTCCTATTTTAGTGTCGTTCGCAAACTTACTAACATCACTATTTATCCCATCGTCTAAGTTGTTTATGTACATAATGAACAACAAGGGACCCAAAACCGAGCCCTTGGGGACCCCACTAGATACATCGCCCCACCTAAATTTTACTCCATTTATAGTGACCCGCTGTTTTCTGTTACTAATCCAAGCTCTAACCCATTCTAGCACTTTTCCTCCTATACCATGGGCTTTGAATTTATTTAGTAGTCTCTGGTGTGACACCTTGTCGACCGTTTTGCTAAAGTCAAGGTAAGTAACATCGTAATTTTCATTGTTATCTGACGCCTTATATACTTTAGTGTAAAAGGATAAAACATAAGTCACACATGACTTACCCTTTGAGAAACCATGCTGTGAGTCACGAATTAAATTATGTCTTTCGATGTGTTCTCTGAGTCTATTTACTATTATTGATTCAAGCATTTTTCCTGTAACCGATGTCAAACTGATTGGCCTGCAGTACCATATAGACAATTTATCTCCCTTCTTAAAAACAGGACCAACGTTTGCCTGCCTTCAAGAAGTAGGCAAAAAACCAGTGTCTACCGATTTATTAAATATTTCATTCCGGAACCGCGCAAATAATTCCTCACTCCCTAACTTATATATCATTGCCCCCAGCACTTAAGCAAACGACAGGGTCCTTTCCTTCCTCTACTAAACACTCTTCAATCCTATCTCTAACATCTCCTATCCCCGCGCCGGGGAAACACACCTCCGTCCTATGTTTTCTATCTTTATCACGGAAAACCCTGTCTAAGTACCTCACTTGACTGTCTCCTACAACCAAAATCTTACTTGTGGGCAGGAATCTGGCGTCTGCCCTTCCCTTCTTCTCTTGGATTTCCTTTGATTCTTCTTCGTGTAGACCCGCTAGTACTTGAAACGAGTTCTTGCAATCAAATGGGGCTGGTGAGGACTTTTTTCCAACTCTCCGCGTCTTATTAGTCACCGTTTTTAATCCAGGCTACAAACTAGTTTTGCATTCCGTGTTTTGGGCCTTCGAGCGGAGAAATTAATTCTCCTCTTTAAGACACTCTATAGTATCCTCCAAGGCTTCAATTCTACTAAGTAGAGATTGTACCTCATCGGCGCTCAACACGGTAACACAAACATTCGCCATATCACAATTTGAAGCAGCTACTCAGTTGACTTATGGATGTGTGTGTGTGTGTGTGTGTGTGTGTGTGTGTGTGTGTGTGTGTGTGTGTGTGTGTGTGTGTGTACATATATGTATACATATATATCTATATATATATATATATATATATACATATATATATATATATATATATATATATATATATATATGTATATGAGGGGGTAGCCAAAAAGAAAAAGGCATAAAAACCACTCCCACACATTCCATTCCCTACATATTCCACTCCCATCCACCCTCTTCCCTCCCTCTTATTTTGGCACCTCCTGGATGACGGGTCATCTCTGCATCCTGTCCAGTGCCCTGGGTCAGAAGCAGTGTCGCAAGACACAGCACATTCACAGCAAGACCGCTTCATAAATTCGGCGACCCTTCTCTTCGTCCCCTCATATCCTTCCTCAACAGACATTCCTCTCTTCTGTAATGCCCCTTTCACCCCATCCATCCATCTCATCCTAGGACGCCCCATCATACTCACTTCTTCCACTTCTGCCTTCCACACCTCTTTTACTAATCTTTCTTCACTCATTCTTTCCATGTGTCCAAACCATCCTAATACTCTTTCATCAACCCTATCTCCCAACTCCCTTTCCACCCCTGTTCTCCTCCTCACCTCCTAATTTCTTATTCTATCTAGCCTAGTAACCCCTATCATACTTCTCAGACATTTCATCTCTTACTCACTTATGTTCCATGTTTCTTCCCCATATAGTACTGTTGGCACAATCGCTCCTTCATATAACCTCCTCCTAGCATTCATTCCCAGATGTCTGTTTCTCATTACACTTTTCAATCCACCAAGGCATTTACTCGTTTCTCTCAATCTACATTTTACCTCCACCCCCCTCCACCCTTTCCTGCCATATTCGCACACAAGTATCTAAAACTATCCACTTCCTCCAATCTCTCACCCTTAATGCTCACTTCCAGTCTGTTGTCACTCTCTCCCCTTGTACATCTCATCACCTTTTGCTTACATTTATTTTTAGTTTCCTTCTTTCAGACACCTTTTCAAACTCTGTCACTAACTTCCTCAATCCCTCCTCTGATCCTGCTATAAGCGCAGTGTCGTCAGTAAACAAAAACTGGCTTATTTCACACATTTCTTCATTTTCTTTAACCATCTCCAACCCCTGACCCACTACCTTTACATTCACCTCTCGCACCACCCTATCCATGTATAGAATGAATAGCCAGGGCGACATAACACATCCCTGACGAAGTCTCATCTTTACCTCAGACCATTCACTCTCTCCATTTCTAATCCTGACACAAGCTCTACTACTTTCGTAAAAACTCTTGACTGCTCTTAACAGCTTTCCTCCTATCTCATATATCTGCAGTACTTCCCACTGTGCCTTCCTATCTACCCTGTCGTAAACCTTTTCCAGATCCATAAAAGCCCAAAATACATCCTTACATTTTCCTATAGCTTTCTCACATATCTGTCTTACTACAAAAATCTGATCTAAACAACAATTATATGTCCTTAAACCACACTCTTATGCCTTTGCTTTTACTTTTAGGAATGTGCCCTGTGGGGCTACAAGGAGAAGGATGCCTAGTCCCAATCCCCGTCACTTTCTTCTCGCCTCTTACAATCCAAGTGGGAATACTTGGTGGCAGTATTCTTTTCCCCCACCACAGGGAATTCCACCACCACAGAAAAAGAATACTCAGAGAAATGGTACAGGACAGCAACAAGGGGTTGGGGGACAGCATAACGGAGGGACAGTCGTAGTATGAAAGTGTCATCATTTCTCTATGAACAGAGTTTTCCTCTATCATAGACAAAATGATGTGTGGCTCTGGTCCGTAGGGGCGCCCCATATAGACCCTAAAGTACCGACTGCATGCTACTTTGCCACAATAACAAGCAGCCAATACCCCAGACGGGGATATATATTTATATATCTATATATATTAGTGTCAATCCAGTTGGGAACATCTTCACAATTTTTTACTTCAATGTATGTTTCGCATAATTATGACGTGCATCATCAATGCAGTCTAAAAAGAAAATAATATTCTCTATTACGTGGTGTGATAAGATAGATGTACCTGTATATAAATACTTATTAAGAAATAATTACAAATTAATATTCCATACTGCTAAAGTTAACTATATTATAAAACCAAATATTTCTTTTAAAAACAAACTGATCACTGATTGAGTCATGACAAAACAGATATAAAACACAACGACTTATCCACTAAAACAAAGCGAATAAGTTAGGGTTACATTTGTTTAGGTTTGGACATGTTTTGTAATTCCTAGGGCTTAAAGTTTTGATTGTATTGTCAGGCATGATATAAAATTTGTTACATTTAAGGCATGGAATAGAGTAAACACAACCCTCGTTTTATATCGGCCAAACTGGTAAAGACTTAAAAACTAGGATAAATCAGCACAAATATAGTGTAAGGAGTGGGCAAAGTTCCAGTGGCCTTTTTGTCCATGTAAGAGACCACAATCATCCTATTGACTGGGATAATTCGAATGTAATAATTTCTTGTAGATCCTTATTAGAAAGAAACATCATCGAACCCAGTCATATTAAACAAACCTTTGACCATAATATCAATTTAAGTTTAGGATTATTTAAACTTGATGATTTTGTTATTGATAAAATTGTAAGAACTTCTCCAAGTTCTACTAAGCGGGGGTGACGTAACGTCATGGACCAAACGTCCGTATATGTAAACATCGGCTCTACCTGATTGTGAAGCATCTTGTGTGTACTTCCCATGTTCCTAGCTTGTCTTTTACTTTATGTATATATATCCACCTTTGTCTCTGTAACTGTGTATTCCTTGATAATGTCTTAAATAGACGAAAACGTTCGGACTAAGCTTCTTATTTCCCAGTGGGTTTTTCTGCATACATATACATATACATATATACATATATATATATATATATATATATATATATATATATATATATATATGTATATATATATATATATATGTATATATGAAACGACACCTGTTGTAAACCTTAGCAGGAGTTGAGGGGGTTATTAAATAGTCATGAAGTTATAGGGTGTAGTCAAGTAGGTATCATGGCATTTTCATTTGTTCACCAAGGGACGATAGTTTATTTTGAAATGGGGTGACCAACTCCAGCTTTCTTTAAAATCAGTACACACTTGGTTCCATCTATTTTCCACTTCTCTTTGTTCTGGGAGATCGTTTGAAATATTGTGTCAGTTAGTTATAATGTGGAGTTAGATTCCTTTCTGTGAGTTGCACTTTGTCCACTGTTACTGGTGGGAAGGGACTCTTTTCTGTAAGTTAGCAATTTGTTCACTATCACTGCTGGGAAGGGACAGTTTTGTGTTAGTTAACACTTTTGAAGTGGTAACGAGGAAAAGATTCCAATATTTCTTGGTGAGACATGTTCCCTAGGTTTACATGTGTATTACATTCCATGTACAGTTTTAATTTAATAATTATAGATAAGGGTCACCATGAATGTAAATTAGTGAGATTTAATCCTGGGATATACTATGTGGCTAATATAATGGCTGTTTTTTATTATTATGATTATGTGTGTGTATGGGGGTGTTATGGTCTTATCCAGTGCGTTGGATCGTGCAGACATATACTAGTCTATCAATAAGGAGGAACAAGACCAGTAGGGCAAGGGGACTGAGGGATATTACGATCGATGGGAGTGTGGATGTGGAGAATTACAGTGTATCTATTATGTCTGATTGGATGGTGTTTAGCCAAACTTCATAATTTTGTTGGTTTAATGAGAGAGATAGAGGTTGTGTGGTGTTGGGGGTATTGGGAGGGGTGTAAAAGGGTCGAGGGTGGAGCTGAGATTATAACTAAGACAGTCGTGGTGGTGGTTTGGTGTGAAAGTCTGTCTTCAAAATAGATTTGGCATGAGTCGGGGTTCGAGACAGGCTTACTGATTGATTTCTGCCAAGTTGAGGGATTGTCTTCACAGATTACTAAAACAGGGGTGGTTCGTGGAAAGAATAGGAAATAATCCATGTTAGTGTGTGCGTGTAGGGTCTTGTTGGTGTTTACCTTTTAGTACTGACAGTTGTCCGGTATGCTGGAGTTGGGTGTTATGATTTGGTCGTGCACAAAAGTTCTGTGGTGCGATAGAAACGGAAAAGGTAGGTGAGGCAAACATGGAATTTAGTAACAACGGGTTTGCATAAAATGAGGTCATAGGAAGGTGTGTAGGAATACCATTCGCCGTATTTAGATTTGATAATAGTGGTGAGTTGAATATCGAGGGTAATAGTCGAATTCTCGTAGGCATATGGGAATGGGATTATATTCCAAGCTGTGAATCTCTTTTGTGAATCGAGAGGGATATATGCATTGATTGCATCTGTACCTAGCGTTGTTTCAATGAGGGAGTAATACTCGTGTAGTTGCTCTTTAGGTGAAGGTTTTTCATTGCGATGGAGAGTGTAGTTTTTAGTTTACCTAAGGGAAGGAGGCTTGGGGTGGCCTTATTGTTGGCTGCATCAATGAGATCGAGTGGAAACACATGGTAGTAGTGTCTATGTCTTTGTGTTTGCTTATTTCATTGAGGTTATCATTGTAATATGTGAACATTTCTAGATCGTGGAATCGGGAGGAGTGAGCTAGAGAATATTTGTGAAGTTGTGCGAAACGGTCTAGGAGAGTGTTAACTGAGCTTGCTAAGTGATGCGAGTTTTGAGAGTTCAGTAGGACAATTTTTCCCATCTTTTGGAGTCTGGAGGCCATTGTGTCAATGTGTTGTTGTACTTTTTAAGTCATCTTCTGTGGCAACGCCGAATAGGGATTTAGAAACTGAACCCATGAAATTCATGAGTCCTCTCTTTTGTCCGAAGGAGGCATGGTAGCGTTCTATGTCATGGTTTGTTATCATGTCTCTCTGTTGAATTGGTGAGAGTTGGAGGAGTATCGTGTTTCATTTGTCGGTAATTGAAAATAATATGTAGTCTCTGGATTGAGAAGAGTTTGTTGTGGTGTCATGACGTTTGAAGTTGATATGGAAATGTTTTGTAATTGTGTCTATAAATTTACGGATTGACTCTAGGTCTATGTGAGGTTTTGTGGCATCTAAGTTCATTTTGACTGTTATGGTGTCACGCATAACCATGACCGTACTATGGGGCTGATGATTGTGCCTGGGACCATTTTCGATGGTGTACCACCAGAGAAGGCTGCGACGACGGATATGAGGAGGAGAAGTAGGGCTGTCCTGAAGGTGTGAGAGTGTGGTTAGGTATTTCACTACTGAATGTATTTCTATTTTCAGTTTTAAGTGAACTTCAAACTAAAACCTGTGAAAGGTCTAGGGTAAACTTACTACAGTAAATATAACAAAAGAAAAAATTAAAAGGTGTATAGAGATACTTAAAGTTAATAAAACACCAGGGCCTGACGGTTGGCATCCAAGAATCTTAAAGGTTATGAAAAATAAGATTGTTGTTCCATTAGAAGTTATAAAAAAAAAAAAATAAAAAAAATCCATCACATCTGGAGATGCCCCAAGAGAACGGAAGCTAGCTAACGTTGCTTCCATATTCAAGAAATGTTACAAAAAGAATCTAAATAACTACAGGCCTTTATGTTTGACTTCAATCGTAGGAAAAATTATGGAAACTATCATCAGAGATGCTATCGAACATCATTTAGAAAGTAACCGTTTTATAAATGATAGCCAGCATAGTTTCAAACGGAAACGTCCTTGCGTGACTTACTCGAGTTCTACAACACAGTTATCTCGAATTATGACAAAAGAAACAATATTGATCTCATATTTCTAAACTTTGTAAAAGCTTTTGATACCGTCTCCCACGAAAGACTACTTACTAAATTAGCTTCACACGGAATAAATGGTAGCCTATTAAGTTGGACTAGTAATTGGTTGAAGGATCGAAAACAGAGAGTTGTTTTGAATGGAAAAACTTCTGGATGGAAAAACGTTACGAGCGGAGTTCCTCAGGGTTCCGTTCTTGGGCCACTTCTATTCATAGTACATATAAATTACATAGATCACGGACTAAAATCTACTGTTTACAAATTTGCTGATGATACAAAACTGTGCGGAATGGCAAATGATCACTCAAACCAATTAGATAATCAAGAAATTTTAGATTAATTACAGCAATGGTCTGAAAAGTGGCTAATGAAATTTAACACAAGTAAATGCAAGGTAATGCACATAGGTAAAAATAACAGCAAGTACGATTACAAGTTATTTGGAAATTCGTTAACAAAAGTGGATAGTGAAAAAAATCTCGGCGTAATTATCAGTAACTATCTCAAATCATCTAAGCAGTGCATTTTAGCCTCTGAGAAAGCAAATAAGATTCTAGGACTGATTGCGCGATCTTTTTACCTCAAAAGTCCATCACTCATTAACAAGCTATATAAATCGTTAGTTCGTCTACATTTGGAATATGCTGTTTCCGTATGGTCACCGAATCTCATTAAAGACATTGACAAATTGGAAAAAGTACAACGGCGAGCCACAAAACTGATTCCAAATATCAAAAATAAATCATACGAAAATCGACTAAAACATACGAATTTATTTTCCTTAAAAAAGCGTAGACTCAGAGGTGACTTGATACAGGTCTTTAAGATTCTAAAGGGAATTGACAACATCAAAAGTGATAAAATGTTCACAGTGAATGAGAATCCGACAAGAAACAATGGTCTCAAAATGTCTGGAAATAGATTCAATTTGGAAGTGGGTAGAAACAACTTGGCCAACCGTGTAGTTAATGAATGGAATAAACTTCCTGCAGAGGCAGTGCAATGCAGTTCAGTTCGAAGCTTTAAGAATTATTTAGATAAACACCTAAGCAAGATGCTGTAATGACTATAATTCATTTAGTATTATTTGTTTATTTGTTTTGTTATCATTTGTCTGTTTATCATCATTTGCTTGATTCTCATTTATTATTAGTCATATGTCAATTCATTATTATTTACTATCTACCTGTTTGTTTATTACTTAACTATACCTATGTATCTATCTATGTATTTTATTTATTATTTACATTATTATAGTTTTTATTTATTTGTTTATTTATTTATTCATTTGTCATCATTATGATATTCTTTTTGCATCCGACCTAGATATGGACCAAAAGCTCTCCTGTCGGCATGCTCCACCTTTGTAATCCTTTGTATGATTCTGCCTGGGGAACATGATCCGAAGTAAAGTAGAGATTTTTTTTTGTGGGAATGAGTTTGGTGAATGGGGATCGTGATCCCTTT
This sequence comes from Oratosquilla oratoria, assembly GCF_046742065.1. Taxonomy (NCBI): domain Eukaryota; kingdom Metazoa; phylum Arthropoda; class Malacostraca; order Stomatopoda; family Squillidae; genus Oratosquilla; species Oratosquilla oratoria. The sequence goes on from NC_134796.1 coordinate 20,001,748, forward strand.
CACTTAGGTAAGCATGACGTACTGCAACCTAAAGGAAGAAGAATCTGGACTTGTTATAGGTAATTACTGTCTGGGACATAATGACATGTAAAAAGTAGGGGGTTGATATTTCTTGATTGTGTGTGAGTGATGTTGGGTGGTAGGTGAAGGTTGGTTTGGTAGGAGACCGTGTCTGTCTAGGATGATATTGGTATCAAGTGATGATTTTATTGGTTTTAGTTTCTCTCCATGTGATGTGATGTGGGTGTCGTCGAACGGGTTTATAAGGCGGTAATTGTTGTTACCTAGGGTTTTCGCTACTCCAAGGGGTCCTAAGAACTTTGGTGTAAGTTTGTTTGATCTGTTGTGGTGCTTAAGTGTGACAACGTTACCTGGAGTGAGAATCAATGGTCGAGAGTGTTTATATTGTCTCATCCGAGTACGTTGTTTTTCTTGTTTGATTTTTTAAACTTTGTTGATCAAGTACATAGCGAATTCTACGCGCTTTGCGTAATCTTCTGTGGTGTATAGGAGCGTTTCTCCAGTATGTCATAAGGCAAAAGGAGGGGTCGGCCGAAGATTAAGAAGTGAGGAGATTTCCTTGTTGCTGAGTTCATAGACCCATTAATGCAGGTCTGTACTTGTGGAAGCCAGTCTTCCCATGTGTCGCAAAGACACTCTTGTAGAGGACGGAGGACTTCGAGAATTTTTCTGTTTGTTCTCTCTACAAGTCCGTTTCCTCGTGGATGATATGCTGTGGCATATATCCTGTTGATGTGGTACAGTTTGGCTATGTTTTGAAGGAGCTCATTTCGAAATTCTGTGCCGTTGTCAGAAAGTATCTGCAGAATATGTTGTCTGCTAAAGTTTGGGCCACTGTTTCTGCTGATTTACGAAGTTGGTTACAGTTAGTGCAATGTTCTATGTGACGGTTGATGTCTGTGCGCATCTTAGGCCAGAAATATACATGTCTAGTGTTTGCCAAACACTTGTCCTTATTGGAATGTCCTGCAATGGGACTATCATGGACTATTGAAAGGATTCTAGGAATCAGGGAGTTTGGGATCATTGTTTGGGATATACCTGTAGTGACTCTCCTAAAAATTTCATCTTTCAGGCGTAATAAGAGGTCTTTTTTTTAGTGTGGCTCCCGTTTCTAGATGGAGAATTACCTGTGACCAACTTGGATCACCTCTCTGTTCCTTTTAAAGTTTCTGAGAGGAAATACAGTGGGTGGGTGGTACTGTCGGAATCAGGAGGTTTCTGCTAAATGCATCTGCTACAACATTGGCTTTAGCTCTTATGCAGGTAATATCTGGGTTGAACTCTAAGATGGTTGTGCGCCACCTTGTAAAAATTTCCCTTTGAAAAATTGCGTTAGTGGTTGATGGTCTGTCATGACTGTGATTTTGTGTTCTAGGATGAGTTCTCGGAAATGTTTCAGAGCCCAGACTACAGTTAGATCTTCCAAGTGGGTGGTGGAGTAATTGCGCTCTGCAGGATTCAATACGCGGCTTGCGTATGCTATCGCTCTATGTTTCCCATTTAAGTCTATTTGTTGTAGGACTGCTCCTATCTCAAGGGAGGATGCGTCCGTGAACAGAAAGAGCTCCCTTATGAAATCGGAAAATGGTAGTACGGGTGACTTGCATAATGCTGTTTTTATTCTCTGAAAGCACTCTTGTTCTTCCGAGTCCTATTTGAACGGTATGTTCTTACTCGTGAATTTGGTAAGTGGGGCGGCTAATTTCGCACTTTTCTTTTTAACGAAATTTCTGTAACATGCTGGCGAGCCAACAAAAGAGCAGACTTGGTCCACGTTCTTTGGGGTGGGGAATTCTGCAATGGCTTTGATCTTATCTGAGTTTGACCATTGTGTGGCCGATATATATAATTTTCCTTTTAAGAAATAAACATTTTGATAGTTGAACATTTGCTGGTGGCCTGTAAGACGTACCGAAGGGTACTAAGGTTGTCTTCCACAGTAGGGGAAAATATTATTATGTCGTCTAGGTAGACAAAAAGGGGTTTGCCTAAGTTGTCTTTAAAAAAGGCTATTCGTGAATCGTTATAGTGTGCTAGCGGCGTTTTTTAGCCCAAAGGGCATACGATTAAATTCGTAATGACCTTTATCAGTGCAAAATGCTGTTACCTCTTTAGATTATTTCTTGAGCACTATCTGCCAAACGACAAATTTAAGGCCTAAGATTGCGAATATTGTGGTCTCTTTTCCCAGGGACTGGAGTACATCTCCCATGACGGGCATTGGCATGCAGTCGGGTGTGGTGTGTGTGTTGACCTTACGGAAATCGACGATGGATCTAAAAGACCCACCCCCGTTTGTAAAAGTGGGCTTTCCCATGTATATAGTTTGCGTGGGTGGTGTTTGAACCATGTGTTCATGATTATTTGTCCTTTTTCTCTGCACCATTTAACCCATTTGGTGCTTCTCTCATTTCTGTTCCCAATGCCATATTGTCCAATAATATCCTGGAATCTAACTTCCCATACTTTAGCATATAAGTCCCTCATAATGAATGTAACTTCTTTTTCTTTGCACTATTCCTTTGTTTTTGTTATTTCTTCATAAAAGGTATTCATATTTTCATCTTCACTCTCGTTTGTTAGGGCATATATTTGTATTAGATTAATATTAAATGTCTTACTCTAAGTTTAGCTATTATTACTTTGTCAGAAATGGGTCAGTATCCAATGATACATTTGGCTACTATTTCTGTCATTAATATACCCACACCTCTATGTGCTGTATTTCCTCCGGAATATATTAACTGGCTGCTGCCATCCCTGTCTCCATACATCCTACCCTAGGCCATCTCACTTCTCCCAATCCCATGATGTCTATTTTCTTTCTGTCCATTTCTCTTTTTATATTTGCCAGTTTGCTTGTCTGGTACAAGGTTTTTATGTTCCATGTAGTGATCTTTAGTTCATTTCTAATTCTGTTTGTGCCGTTTGTTTTATTTGTTTTATTTGTACTGCTTGTTTCATGGGCAGTAATTTGCTGACGGTGAAGGGCCACCTGCTCACCGTAGTCATCTAGACCTGGCGAGGTAACTACTCCATTATTATTGGAATAGTTCCCGTTTACGCTTTTTTTTTTTTTCCTTCTTTGTTCCGTGGCTTCTTGGAAGGTTACGTGGTAAGGTTTCCAGCGCTTTTCCACGTCATAGTTATTGAATACATATATTTGCTAAATTCATTATTAACCCTATATACATTTACACCAAAAAACGGCAAAAGATTATTGGCTTCTCTTTCAGAAGTAAAATTGATATTTCTATGTTGGGAATTCAAATATTTCTATGCTGGAAATTCAAATAGTTACTACGGAATCAAGCGCAGATGGAAAACTCCCTTTCATTGACGTCCTCGTTGATATTAACGACACCAAAATTAAAACCGTGAGCTACTACATAATCAAAAATTTTCTTAACAATGAAATTATCAAGTTTATATAAACCTAAACTTACGTTCAAAATATTATTAAAAGAATGTTTAATCAATCTGGGGACCATTTCTTTAGAATTATTCCAATCAATGGGATGGTTGTGGTCTCTAACGTGTACAAAAATCCCACTGGACAATTGACACGATCTCACACTCTACCTGTGTTGATTGATTCTGGTACCTAACTCTTTTCCAGATTGACCAATGTAGTATTTATCGCATTTGTGACGAGGAATGCTATAAACACAGCCTACCCCATAAATGCTACATTGGTCAAACTTTAATTCCAAGCCATCAACGTCCGCGAGCCTCTCGATGTTGATGGCTTAGAATTAAAGCGTATTGTGGTATATATATATATATATATATATATATATATATATATATATATATATATATACACATATATATATATACGAGTATATATATATATATGTATATATATATATACATATACATACATATATATATATACATATACATATATATACATATATATATATATATATATATACATATATATATATTTGGAAATAGACTCATCCACTGGGATTCGAACCCTTGCCTAGGCGGCTTACGTCTTATAAGACAAAGGCCTTACCGACCATGCCATCTCGACCCTACAAAACGAAACGACTTGGTTCACGGCCCAGTCGTTCCGCCGAGGGCACTCGGACAGAACATGATACGTAATGTATTTAATCAAATCCTTTATGCAGGTTAGTCTTCCGACAAGTGTTTTTATCATTTGACAATTTTTGGAAATAGACTCATCCACTGGGATTCGAACCCTTGCCTAGGCGGCTTACGTCTTATAAGACAAAGGCCTTACCGACCATGCCATCTCGACCCTATGTATATACACACACACACACTGAATGGTCCCCAGTGCAGATCTTAATCTTTTCTTTTTTCCACCACATTAACTTTTTTACTTTAATTCCATGTCATCATTATCGAGACTGACAATGTCTCCGTCGAACACATTGTCAGTCTCGATCGTGATGACATGGAATTAAAGTGAAAAAAGTTAATGTGGTTGAAAAAGATTAACATATATATACTAATCTTTTTATTAACCACATTAACTTTTTCACTTTAATTCCATGTCATCACGAACGAGATTGACAATGCGTTCGACGGAGACTTTGTCAGTCTCGATCGTGATGACATGGAATTAAAGTGAAAAGGTTAATGTGGTTGAAAAAAAAGATTAATATCTGCACTGGGGACCATTCAGTGTGTATGTATGTATATATGTATGTATGTATGTATGTATATATGCATATATATACATATATATATACATATATATGTATATATATATATATATATATATATATATATAGATATATGTATGTGTATATATATATATATATATTGAAGAAATAGCACTGGTAAATAAGAAACGTAGTCCGAACGTTTTCGTCTGTTTAAGACTATTTAAGTTTTGATCAACCCATACATATATGGTAAAGATGAGGACTTGGTAGAAAAAGTCCCCATCTTTACCATGTATGTATGGTATGATCAAAACTCACAAGCCAGGTTATCCTGTTAGACCCATCATTAGTTCTACTGGGTCCATAACTTACAAACTTTCAAAATGGCTTGTTTCCATCTTGAGCCCTTTGTTAGGTACTATATCCAATTCACATATTAATAATAACATGCACCTCATTAGTATTCTTAACGATCTAGACATTAACTATGACTTTAAACTAGTTTGCTATGATGTAACTAGTCTCTTCGTCCGTGTTCCAGTTTTAGATTTATTATTGTACCTTGAAGTTGAACTATCTAAACATGATATGCCACTACCTCCCAAAACCATCATTGAATTGATTAAGTTATGTATAGTTAATGCAAAATTTGCTTTTAATGAAGGATACTATGTATAAAAGCTCGGAAGGGCCATGGGTAATCCGTTATCTCCATTACTCAGCAACCTATACATAGAGTTCTTTGAGAGAGAATGCCCAAGATTCTTCCCCCTTTTATTTTGTGGAAGCGTTATGTGGATGACATTTTATGCATATGGCCGGTAGATCACAATTTAGATTCTTCTTTTAGTAAATTAAATAATCTGGTTCCATCAATAAAATTCACCATCGAAACTGAAGTAGATAATAAGCTACCATTTTTAGATATTTTACTACACAGAAGAGGAAGATATTTTAAGTATGATGTTTTTTAGAAAAAATACTAATAATTTATCTTACGTTCCTTATTACTCTGCTCACAGTGAAAACACTGAGCTTTCTGTCTTTAGTTCAATGTTCCTCAGAGCCCTGAATTTCTAGATAATGAGTTGAGGAAGATATACAGCATTAGACTTAAAATATCCAAAGCATTTGGTAGACAATTCCCACACTATGGCTATGAAAACATACTATAAAACTCCACAGGAGAAAAATAATTTTTGTCAGAAGAACCTCCTAGTGCTTTCCTTTCATGAGAGTACGGCAAGACTAACAAAATAGTTAATGAATTCAACATAAATGTAGTCTTTAAGAACAATAGTACTATTAAAAATATACTAATTAAAAATTCTCCACATAACACTGAAGGTTGCGTATACACCATTCCTTGTCTGCAGTGCCAAAATTTTTACATCGGACAAACTGGCAAAGATTTACAAACAAGAATAAACCAACATAAATACAGTGTGAGAAGTGGTCAAATGTCTAGTGGTATTTTTGTTCATGTGAGGGACCAAGATCATATAATTGACTGGAAAAATGCTAGTAAAATAACTTCTTGTAATTCCTTTACTGAAAGGAACATAATTTAATCAAGCCATATAAAACAAAATTTTGACCAAAATATCAATCTAAGCTTGGGTATGTACAGGCTTGATAATTTCATTTCAACGATAATTGTTACATGTTTTCCTGCACGGACATTTAGTCCATCTGTGACCTGAGGACTGTTGGTAATTTTCTCAGGCGTGTGTGACATATCTTTCCGTGCTCCCTAAAATATTATTACTTCTGTATATATACTGTCTGTATCTCCTTTACTGTATTCCCTTGATGATGTCTTCAATAAACGAAAACGTTTGGACTACGTTTCTTATTTACCAGTGTTTTCTTCTGCAAATTATATTCACGTGTCATTTGTGAAATACTGCAATATATATATATATATATATATATATATACATATATATATACATATATATATATACATATATATATGTATACATATATATACATATATATATATATATATATATATATATATATATATATATATATATATATATATATATATATATATATATATATGTATACATATATGTACAACACTGAATGGGTCCCAGTGAACAGATATACATTATCAACCACAATACATTTTAATTCTAAGCCATCAACATCCGCAAGTCTCTCGATGTTACTGGCTTAGAACTAAAGCGGATTGTGGTTGATATATATATATATATATATATATATATATATATATATATATACATATATATATATATATATATGTGTGTGTGTGTGTGTGTGTGTGTGTGTGTGTGTGTGTGTGTGTGTGTGTGTGTGTGTGTGTGTGTGTGTGTGTGTGTGTGTGTGTGTGTGTGTGTGTGTGTGTGTGTGTGTGTGTATGTGTGTGAGAAATATAAAAATATAATAAATATAAATATATATATATGAATATATATGTATATATATATATATATATATATATATATATATATATATGTGTGTGTGTGGTGGATGTGTGCATGTGTGTGTGTTTTTTTTGTGTGTGTGTGTGTATGTATGTATGCGTGCGTGTGCGTGTGTGTATGCGTCATTGTTTATATGTGCGCTCGCTCGCCAGTGTTTATACTTGTTGTCTGGATGGTGCACGTATGCATGTCTTCTATCACTGAATCTTAGACAAACCAAAACTTCAACAGCAATTACACATTTCTTCCAATTGTGGCAAATTACTACGCACGTGTCTGAACAAAACTTTGTAAAAATTTTAAACGCATGAAATTTCTCGCCACGTTCCCAAGTGATACATATACACAAACATGAATACATCCGCCACTTCGCGTGCACACACATGAACTCACACACACACACACACACACACACACACACACACACACACACACACACACACACACAAACAAACACACACACACACACACACACACACACACACACACACACACACACACACACACACACACACACACACACACACAAAACACACACACACACACACACACACACTCACACACACACACACACACACACACACACACACACACACACACACACACACACACACACACACACACACACACGCATTCATTCAAGTTCAGACCTAACTACATGACCTAATCCTGTTTACATATTTGGTGAGAAGTGATATTTTGTTCTGCTGGGACAGCTGTGGATGTAACTGTTGAATGTAGTCTCAATCCAGTGAAATCAGGTCATTGGACTATTGCACCTTTGATGTCTGTCTTACTGCACTAAATATGTAATATACAAAAGCGCTCTGTTTCGTTTATTTCTTTTCAAGAACAAAACAATAATCATTCATGGAAAACTGTTTCTGTGATAAAAATTCCAACTGTGTGTGTGTGTGTGTGTGTGTGTGTGTGTGTGTGTGTGTGTGTGTGTGTGTGTGTGTGTGTGTGTGTGTGTGTGTGTGTGTGTGTGTGTGTGTGTGTGTGTGTGTGTGTGTGTGTGCGTGTGTATATGTGTGTGTGTGTGCCTGTGTGTACCTGTGTGTGCGTGTGTACCTGTGTGTACGTGTGCGTGCGTGTGTGTGCGTGTGTGTGTGTGTGTGTGCGTGTGTGTGCGTGTGTGTGCGTACGTGTGCGTGCGTGTGCGTACGTGTGCGTGCGCGGGTGTGTGTGTGTGTGTGTGTGTGTGTGTGTGTGTGTGTGTGTGTGTGTGTGTGTGTGTGTGTGTGTGTGTGTGTGTGTGTGTGTGTGTGTGTGTGTGTGTGTGTGTGTGTGTGTGTGTGTGTGTGTGTGTGTGTGTGTGTGTGTGTGTGTGTGTGTGTGTGTGTGCGTGTGTGTGTGTGTGTGACTGGATGGGTGTCGAGGTAAGGCATCCAATACAAGGAAAGTTCAATCAAATAGCACCACCCACACAACACCCTCCACCCCACTGCCTGGATGAAGGTCCTCTCGGTCTAGGTTCCTTGCGAGCCCGAGTGACACAGTCTGTACGCCAGCACTTTGGCCAGTAGAGTCTAAAGAGCGAGATCCCTCGTCTCGTGCAGCATTGTGACTTTGGGAACTACTCCTGTGTCTACTCTGACCTCAGCCTAGAAAATGTAGTTGAAGCACTTCACACGAGCGTCTTCTTCAGTCTACAGCACTTCTGGCGCTGCTGTGATCAAACTTCTCGACGTGACATTCCCTGAGCTGATTAAAATCACTTGAAATTGGTCACAGATAAATCCGTCAAGGACGTCTTCTTGGTGATGCTGTTTCACTTGATTGAGAATATGTCGCGTTTGTCCAACTACAATCTGTCAGGTAAGTCTCAGAAGTGAAATGGTAACAATGTATGTCACTCATTATTAGGTCTTACATAGTTCACTATATATGTTAATTGTTTTTGAGATTCTTAATCTAACGAATATTAAGACACACACACACACACACACACATACTATCACATACACACTCTATCACACACACTGATACGACTGAAGGGGTAATATAGAGGAAAATTTTAATCGATTCCACGGTGAACAACATAGAATGGCAAGTGACAGGCACATGGAACTTCAAATATGTCTGGATAAGAAGATACAACAGAGAATGAAAAAAATTAAGAGACAAGTTAGTGAAACTTATTAAAAAGTAAATAAATGCAATAGAAGCCAAAATATTTATTTGAGACTGATAGACCTGAAATTGATATGGAAAGAGAAAAAAAAACGAGAAAATGAAGAGAATACAAAAAGCTAGAAAGTGCAAAATACCATTGTAGATGGTTTGATATCAGCTAGCTTAGAGATTTCAAAGGATTACAAAGAATTACAAAGGAAGAGCATCCCGACAGGAGACCTTTTGTTCGGATGCGGGAAAAAAGTGGATAAATTGATCACATAAATATATAGATAATGACAAATAAACAAGCAAAAAAATAACAGTAATTTATAATGAATAATGAATAAATAGATAATGAAAAATAAACCGATATTAATAAATGAATAAGATAAAATGAATGGCAGGCATTACAGCATACTGCTTACGTGCTTTTCTAAATGAATCGTAAAACTTCGAACTGTACTACATTGCACTGCCTATGCAGGAAGTTTATTCTATTCATCTACTACACGGTTTCTACCCACTTCCAAATAAAATCTACTTCCTGAAAGTCTGAGACCATTATTTCTTGTTTGATTCGCATTCAGTGAGAAAATTTCGTCACTTTTGATATTGTTATTGCCCTTTAGAATCACCCCTGAGTATACGTTGTTTTTTTTTTTTTTTGGGGGGGGGGGATAGATTCATATGCTTTAGTCGATCTTCGCATGATTTATTTCTGGTATTTGTGGCTCGTCGTTGTACTTTTTCCAATCTGGTAATGCCTTTAATGAAATTCGGTGACCATACGGGAACAGCATATTCCAAATGTGGACAAACTAACAATTTATATAGCTTGATAATGACAGATGGGCTTTCGAAATCAAACGATCGCTCAATCAGTCCTAGAATCTTATTTGACTTCTCTGAGGCGGAAATACAATGCTTAGATGGTCTGAGATCATCACTGATAATTACGAAAAGATCCTTTTCTCTCCACTTTTGTTAACGAATTTCCAAATTATTTATAATCGTTTTTATAATTATTTTTTCTATGTGCATAACTTTACATCTACTTGTGTTCAATTTCATAACCACTTTTCAGATCATTGCTGTAATTGATCTAAATCTTCTTGAATATCTAATTGGTTTAATTGACCATTTGCCATTCCATACAGTTTTGTATCACCAGCAAATTTGGAGACAATATACTATGAATTGAAGTGCACCAAGAACGGAACCCTGAGGAACTCCACTCTTAACATTTTTCCATTGAGAAATTTTGCCATTTAGAACAACTGTTATTTAGCTGAAATCATTTTAGACCAATCTAGATAAAAAAAATAGGATATCTGAGTAATACAAGATAGTGCAAGGAAAAGAGGAAAATGAGATAAGAAGTGAAGAGATATGTTGACAACAGTAATGAAAAACATATGGGTAAATAATGTCGAGTTGAGAAAAGAAAAGGGCGATCAAGATATATAGCACTGGCGCATGTCCCCAAGATAAGACCAGCTCCCATGTATAGGGTCAGCAGCTGAGTTGGAGTTAAGAAAATTTGATGGTGTTACAAAATATTTAATTTCTTTGATGTTTACTATTAAAGAATAACTAAAATAGTAGGATGCTAGGAAGAGGATATGACATCGATGAAAACGGGATAGTTCTGTGGAAAATTGTATTGAGTGGACATGAAGAATTGAACTTTGGTAGGAGGGAACGACACTGGGCTTTCTCTGCCTAGCAGAAAGACCAAATATCATGTATTCCACAGGAATCATTCTAGAAGAACAGAACTCTGTTTGAGAAGGACGTCTGGAGAATAAGATTTTCAAGAGCAGTCTACAGAAGATGTATTGACAAGTAAGTCATTTATGAATAGGAGGGAAAGATTAAATGATAGACCAAACCACTGTAGGATGCGAGTGGTTATAGTTATAATAGCAGATTAGTAGACGCCTACAACAGCAGCTATAGAACGGCCAGGAGAAAGAAAAAAATAGTGAGAAGAAAGATAGATACTGTACTAGGGCAGCTCTGAAAAAAAGTGCCAGACACTATCAGGTAATTTTCATATTTCCCACACCAAAATCCTTCAGAGAAGATGATCAAGACTCAGAGAGAAACTTTAGATCTCCATTGAAACAACCTCTGTAAAAACTACAAAAGCAATCAGGGAGGTCATGAACCAGGAGATGTTTCATAATCTTCGTATTAAAGGCAATTAAATAATTCTAGGTAAAAAATAGTCAGAGGGCTGAGAGCCGTCACCTCTCTTTAGAATATATTGAATACAAGCATACTAACAGCGTAAAGAGTAGGAACAAGTTGATATAGAAATACAGAGCCGTTTGCCAAGGTGGGCATTCAGCATGCATGCTTAGAAAATATGTCTATGTGCATGTGATTCGTGATAACAGAATTCTATACTATTTCTCATGCAAAACAAGTGACAGTATATAAACGATATCTCATCAATATTTCATTGCACCTCATAGAGTTTTGTCGGCACGAATCAAAAGCCTTCCAAATTAATTCCTCTGAAAATTAAGAAGTTTTATTCACTGTTGTCATCACACTTCACCTATTGTGCGTCTCATACTTTTCCACTACCCTTTGTATCCCTTGTCTCTCCGTTCAGGAAATACGAGGATGAGAAATGAAGAGACCATCGCCAGGTGCTGTTGGAGGTGTGGCTACTTCCCCCGGTCGATCATGACACTCCTTCTGGTTTCTCTCATCTCAGCTGCCTTGGCTGATGGCGAGCGCAATGAAATCTTCACATCGGTGAGTTGATGATCTTTTGTGTACGATATTTGGAACAAATGGATATTCGGGAACCTTTTTCGAATGAATACATATAGATACGTATCAAGTAGAGAAGAAAAGGTAAAAGGTGCAGATGGAGAGATGATAATGGAAGAGAAGGCAGTGAGAGGAAGGTGGGCAGAGTATTTCAGGTAGTTGCTAAACGTGAAGGGGGATAGGGAGGGAAAGGTAGTTGCAGTGGGAGGATTGGAGGAGTGCCTGTATAGTTTCGCTTTACAAGGGAAAGGGGGAGAAGTGTGAGTGTGGTAGTTACAGAGGGATAAGCTCGTTGAGTGTAGTTGGGAAGGCTTATGGAAGGGTCTTGATTGAGAGGATTAGGAGAGGAACAGAGGGAGTAATTGGTGAGGAACAGTGTAGGTTTAGGACAGATAGGGGTTGTGTAGATCAGATCTTTGTGGTAAGACAAATATGTGAGAAAGTTATAGGAAAATGTAAGGATGTTTTTTTGGGCTTTTATGGATCTGGAAAAGGCTTATGACAGGGTAGACAGGAAGGCACTGTGGGAGGTACTGCAGATATATGGGATAGGAGGAAAGCTGTTAAGAGTAGTCAAGAGTTTTTACGAGAGTAGTAGAGCTTGTGTCAGGATTAGAAATGGAGAGAGTGAATGTTTTGAGGCAAAGGTGGGACTTCAATCTTTATATGGATGGGGTGGTGCGAGAGGTGAATGCAAGGAATGTGGGTCAGGGGTTGGAGGTGATTAAGAAAAATGGAGAAAAGTGGGAGGTGAGCCAGTTGTTGTTTGCTGACGACACTGCCCTTGTAGCAGGATCAGAGGAGGGATTGAGGAAGTTAGTGACAGAGTTTGAGAAGGTGTGTGAAATAAGGAAGCTGAAGATAAACGTGGGTAAAAGTAAGGTGATGAGATGTATAAGGGGAGAAAGTGACAGCAGGCTGGAGGTGAGCATTAAGGGTGAAAGACTGTAGGAAGTAGATAGTTTTAGATACTTGGGTGCAAAGGTGGCAGGAAAGGGAGGAGTGGGGGTGGAGGTAGAATGTAGATTGAGAGAAGCGAGTAAATGCCTTGGTGGATTGAAAAGTGTAATGAGAACTAGACATCTGGGAATAGATGCTAAGAGGAGGTTATATGAAGGAGTGATTGTGCCAACAGCATTATACAGGGCAGAAACATGGAACATAAGAGAGGAGGAGAGAAGGTGTTTAAGTGTGTTTGAGATGAAATGTCTGAGAAGTATGATAGGGGTTACTAGGCTAGATAGAGTGAGAAATGAGGAGGTGAGGAGGAGAACAGGGGTGGAAAGTGAACTGGAAGATAGGGTTAATTAAAGGGTATTAGGATGGTTTGGGCACATGGAAAGAATGAGTGAAGAAAGATTAGTAAAAGAAGTGTGGAAGGCAGAGGTGGGAGGAGGGAATATGAGGGGGCGTCCTAGGATGAGATGGATGGATGGGGTGAAAGGGGCATTACAAAAGAGTGGAATGTCTGTGGAGGAAGGACGGGAGAGGACAGAAGATAGGGGTGAATGGTGAGGGGTTGTGTATAGATGATGCTATGATGCATGAGGGGGAGTGGGTGGGGGATAGGGGGTGAGGAAGTATGTATGAAAAAAAAAATGACGCAGCCCGAAGGGATTTCTCCCCGTCTTTTCCTTTTTTGCATGAGGAGACGGTGGGGGGGGGGGGTCGCCGAATTTATGAAGCGGCCTTGCTATGGATGCGCTGTGTCTTGCGACACTGCTTCTGACCCAGGGCAGTGGACAGGATAAAGGGATGACCCGTCATCCAGGAGGGGCCAAGATGAAAGAGAGGGAGGAGGGTGGAGGAGAGTGGAATATATGGGAAATGGAATGGGTGGGAGTGGTTTCTATGCCTTTTTCTTTTTGGCTACCCCCCATGTAGGGGGAAAAAGCCTTTGTCATATGTATGTATGTATGTACGTATCTATATGTGTATATATATATATATATATATATACATATATATATGTATGTATATATATATATATATATGTGTGTGTGTGTGTGTGTGTGTGTGTGTGTGTGTGTGTGTGTGTGTGTGTGTGTGTGTGTGTGTGTGTGTGTGTGTGTGTGTGTGTGTGTGTGTGTGTGTGTGTGTACATATATATATATATATGTATATATATATATATATACATATATATATATATATATATATATATGTATATATATATATATATATATATAAAAGAAACACAAAATCACTGAACACGTAGAGCTTCCTCCATCACATCTACGCCACCGGAAATTTGGGTATAAAGTGTCATGATTCCAAAAGCCATTCAGAATGACCTAGTTAATTCCAGATCGGATCCTCTTGACATATGGATTTCAGTAATGAGACATAGATCTATATGGCGTTTGTATTTTCACCATCTTTCTCTGTATCCAGTTCTCTTGTCTCCACAATTCCTTGACCAGACACTTTCACCTACTCCTATAAAAAAAAAAAAAAAAGCCGACTCCCTTTCAGGCTTCTATGAACCATGACATGATCCAAGATTTTTCGTAATCCACCAATTCCACTACATCAGATAATTCTGCGCATCGAGTTTTCAATGGTGTTACCCACCATCATTATCTGAATTTTTGTGCATCCAACTCTCTTTTATATCTACTTTTCTACCCAAAACCCGACCAACATTCCATCACCCGGTGTCTTACTTTAACGCTAATGCCCTTTCTAATCTATCTCGGAATGTTATGTTGAAAAACCATATTCGTGAATATAATAAAGTGTAGAGTTACATAGTTATTATGGTTCCATCTATCTTATCTCATTCAAAATTTATCGATTTTTTATTTTGCAGAAAATTTAGATAATTTATCCATGGCCTCCTTGCATTCCCAATAAATAAGTGAATATCAACATACTAAATTTTCTTAGTTGTCTTTTCATTGTAAGATTACAATTAAGAAAAAAGGCCGCTCAATGCCTGTTATTCAAATATCTCAGCCAGGAATAAACAACAACAACAACAAGTATATTTGTAGCTTTAGTTCTGAATGGCACCAACTGAGAAGTTGGCTTTGCGACTGCGAAGCAAAAAATGTATTCTTTTGCTTCCCGTGATTGCTGTTTGAAGGTAAGAGAACGTGGACAAAAGATGGTTTTAGAAACATGAACAAAATGAAAAGAAAACGAATCAAAGAAGCACGTTGAAAATGTGGTTTCACTCTCATGTTTAGAAAGCATAAATGTTAAGGAGAAACTCAGTGAGGGACACAAATTGCAAAGGTGATTCAGTAAATCTAGGGATTAATACATTTTGTATCTGAATTAGATCCAGATTTGAAGAACTATTTAGAAACCAGTATGGTTTTTAAATTCGTTTCTAAGACCATTCAGAATGAGATATTTGACCGCCTGCTGCAAATATACCATGAGGAGATAAGGACATAATTTATAGAAGCTTCCTTGTAGCTGTCATGACTGATGACACAACAGATGTTTCGGGACACACTCAAATGGTCATAGTTATACGGTACATGTTGAATGGAGAAATGTTTGAATTTTGGGGGGATTCTTTATTCCAGAAAATCAAACTACTGATGGCATATCAAAGCGTATTCTAGAAAAATTAGACTTATTCCCTCAAGGAAACTGACAGAAACTGATAGCTCAAATATTCGATGGTGCAAATCTCCTAGAAGGCAAAAAATCAATAATTAAAAAATAAAATAAAAAAAATGCTTATAATACTACACATTTCATTCATTTTTATGCACATCAATTCAGTTCAATAATGAGAAAAGCAACAAGTATTACAATAAACACATCTTTTTCTCTACCATTTTGGTTATTACAACATTCTTCTCAAGATCACCGCAATGTGTATCCATTCTCAAGAAGCATATGAACGTCAGTATTCTACATCCATCTTCTACAAGGTGGAACTTTAACATACGCACCATAAGCAGAGATCATGAAATTTTGCAACCTTTAAAAGCCTACCTCACTGAAATTTAGTCGACATTAAATGCATATCGAACCATTACGGAAACAACAGGATATTAGTACCTGAATGATGATAATTCCATGCTTTGGTTAGAATCTTTTCATCATGTATCAATTTACAATCAAATGTCATCTCGAGAAATTAGTATGTTAAAATTCAATAGATACATAATCTATTTCTAAACGGCTATCTTACAAATAAGGAACTCGAAGTACTATGAAAATCTTTCGAAGACATTCATTGGAAAAGCTAAGTAAGTGTATGACTGTATATGTGTCGATATAATGGACAGATATTCTTCCACTAAACACTAAGTAGCTGCTAGATTGTTCAACAAACAAGATTTACTAGTTACAAGAATGAACTGCCCATGATTGCTAAAGAAGATCTTGAAATTGGAGTAAAAGTATTATATTGTAAATCCAATACGTATGAATCATGCAAATTAATTGAACTACTGAGAATTATCTTCGGAAATCATCTAGATGATATTCTTAGTGAAATTATGAAAATCATAAAAATCTTCTTGATAATTCCAGTTCAGAGCCAGGACGTTGCTTTTCAACAATGAAGAAAACAAAAAAATCCAAGGAACACTGTGAATCCTGATAGACTAAATGTATTTGCAGTAATTTCAATGGAGAATTTTTTCCTCAGCAGTCATCCATAGATCAAGTCAAAAATTATTGATATTTTTGAGTAAAGTAAAACAAAACGAATATAATTAAATTTCAAGTGAATGGATCGAGCTTGAACTGTAAGAATTCAGGCTACTAGTAAGTACCCCGTCTGGGGTATTGGCTATATCTTGTTATGAGGTTAAAAACTGCTTACTAGTATGCAGGTGATACTTTAGTGTCTATATACCAATGGACCGGAGACACGCATAATTTTGTCTGTGATAGAGGATATCTCTATTCATAGAGAAATTATGATACTTTTTTATAATCCTTCACTCTTAACACTGTCCTGTAAAACTTCTCTGCATGTTCATTTCCTTTTTTTCGCCGAACCCTGTGCTGGGGGGAGAACAATACTGCTACCGAGTGCTCTCACTTGAGTCGTAAAAGGAGACTAAAAATGGTACAGAGATAGGACTAGAAATCATAGTCTCTGTAACCCCAAAGGGGGCATTCCTAAAAATATCAAAGGCATAAGAGGGTCTGGGAGGAGTTTTTCAACCAGAACGCCAAGATTTGGGTCTTTTAATGTGCGTGGATGTGGTATAGATGGCTGTAAAAGGGAAGAGGTGGGCAGTATGTTTGTGAGAAGGAAGATGGATGTGTTAGCATTGAGTGAATCTAAGTTGAAAGGGAGGGGAGATTTTGAGTTTGGGAGTAGTTGGGAGGGTCTCAGGAGTGAAGAGAGTACGTCGGAGAGAAGGGGTGGCATTAATAGTAAGTGAAGAGATAGGTAAACGTATGTTGCAGTGGAAGGAGGTCTCGACAAGATTAATATAGATGAAGGTGAAACTGGGAAGGGAGATGTAGGTTTTTGTAAGTACATATGGGCCTGGTACTGAGAAGAGTGTAGAGGAAAGGAAGGCTTCTTAACGTTAGTATAGGAAATAAACCAATAGAGTGATCCGAAAGTGTGAAGTTCCAGGAAAGAATCATAGTGGAGAGTTGATGGTGGAGATGTGTCTAGAAAGAGAGTTGATGAGAGAAAATGCTGTGTTTAGTAAGAAAGACAAACATAAGTATACATGGGAGAGGGCGGTGGATGGAAGGTTGGTAGATAGGGCTTTAATGGACTACATTGTGGTAACCAGGAGAACAGTAGGAAGAGTTAAGGATGTACATATTCTAACGGGAAGAGTAGGGGAATATCAGATCATTTGTTGGTGAAAGGTAAGTTGAGAGTGGAAGATAAATATAGAAAGAGGAAAAAGACACAAGGTAGGGAAGTGCTTAGAGTAAACCGATTAAATGAGAAAGAAAAGGTGAAGGAGTACAAGAAGAAGCTGAGAGAGGAGTGGGAAGGAATGAAGGATAGAGTAGAACTAGGAATGGAGGAGGTGTGCAAAGTTGGTGTGTGGAACAAGGAGGACGGAAGGAATGGAAAGAAGGGTAACGAGTGGTGGGACAATGAAGCAAAGAAGGTTGTAGAAGAGAATAAATGAGCATTTGCATATTGGATGCAAAACAGGACGTGAAACTTATATAAGAGGTACAGAGAAAATAAAAGAAAAGTAAAGCATAAGATAAAGGAGGCAGATAGGAGAGCAGATATGAAAAGGAGTAAGAGTATGGCAGAAAACTTTGAAAGTAATAGAAAAATCTTTTGAAAGGGAATTAAGAGAGGAAGTGAAAGTCAATCAAGCAGAGAAGATAAGGTAAAAGGAGCAGATAGTGAAATGATAATGAAAGAGACGCCAGTAAGAGGAAGATGGGAAGAGTATTTTAGGGGGCCGCTAAATGTGAGGGAGGATAGGGATAGAAATGTAGTTGCAGTGTGAAGTGTTAAGAAAATGACCGTGATGAATGAAGGAAAAGGAAAAATAAGTAAAGATGAGGTGAAAGCAGTTATTAAAATGACGAGAGCAGGTAAGGTACTTGGGTTAGATGGGTGTCATACAGTGTCTAAAAAGGGAGGGACAGTGATGGTAGACTGGCTGGTGAGGTGGTTACCTGTATAGTTTCACTTTCCAAAGGAAAAGGGGACAAATGTGAGTGTAGTAGTCTCAGAGGGATCAGCTTGTTGAGTGTAGTTGGGAAGGCTTATGGGAGGGTTTTGATTGAGAGGATAAAGAGAGGAACAGAGAGAGTAATTGGTGAGGAACAGTGTTGGTTTAGAACAGGTAGGGGTTGCGTGGATCAGGTTTTGTGGTAAACCAGATATGTGAGAAAGCTTTAGGAAAAGGTGAGGATTTTTTAAGGGGGGCTTTATGGATTTGGAAAAGGCTTATTACAGGGCAGAGAAGATATCACCGTGGGAGGTATTGCAGATATATGGGATAGGAGGAAAGCTGTTAAAAACAGTAAAGATTATTTACGAGGGAAGTAGAGCTTGTGTTAGAATTAGAATTGGAGAGAGTGAGTGGTATGAGGTATAGATGGGACTTCACCAGGGGTGTGTCATGTCGCCTTGACTGTTTAATTTATACATGGATGGGGTGGTGCGAGATGTAAACGCAAGGGTGATGGGCCGGGGATTGGAGATGGTTAGGGAGAATAAAAAAAAAAAGTGAGATAAGCCAGATGTTGTTTGTTAATGACACTGCGCTTCTGGCAGGATCAGAGGAGGAATTGAGGAAGTTAGTTTGGTAAGGTGTGCGGAAGAAGGAAGTTGAAGATATATGTGGGTAAATGGAAGGTGATGAGATGTACAAGGGGAGAATGTGGCAGCAAATTGAAAGTGAGTATTAAGGGAGAGAGACTGGAGGAAGTAAATAGCTTTATATACTTGGATGCGGATGTGGTGGGAAAGGAAGAAGTGGAGGTGGAGGTAGAATGTAGATCGAGAGAAGTAAATAAATGCCTTGGGGATTAAACAGTGTAATGAGAAATAGACGTTTGAGAATGGATGCTAAGAGGAGACTGCATGAGGGAGTGATTGTGCCGACAACACTGTATAGGGCAGAAACATGGAATATAAGAAAGAAAGAGTTTAAATGTGTTTGGGATGAAATCCCTGAGAAGTATGATAGGGGTTCCTAGGCTGGATAAAGTGAGAAACGATGTGAGGAGGAGAGTAGGGGTGGTAAAGGAGTTGAGAGATAGGGTTGATGAAAGAGTATTAGTAAAAGAGTTGTGGAAGGTAGAGGTGGAAGAAGTGAACATAAGGGGTGTGACCAAGGATGAGATGGATGGATGGGCTAAAAGGGGCATTGGGAAAGAGGGGAATATCTATTGAGAAAGAAAGGGAGAAGACAGAAGATAGGGGTGAGTGGAGAATGGTTGTGTATGGATGATGCTGTGATGCATGGAAGGGAGTGTGTGGGGGATAGGGTGTGTGTGTGTGAGTATGTGTGAATGATATTTTGACGCAGCCCGAAGGGATTTCTCCCTGTCTTCTCTTTTTCTGTATGAGGGGACGGAGATGGGGGTCGACCAATAAATGAAGCGGCGATGTTGTGGATGTGTCGTGGCTTGTTGCATTTGCTCTGACCTAAAGCAGTGAGCCAGATGCAGGGATGACCCGTCATCCAGGAGAAGCCAAGACAAGAGGGAAGGGGTGAATGGTAGTGGATCATGTGGGAATGGAATGGGTGGAGGTGGATTTTATGCCTTTATTTTTGCCTGCCACCATTGTAAGGGGGAAAAAGCCGTCGGTATATGTATGTATCAAAATTATGTATATTCCATTTCTATGTTTGTTTTGTTTTACACAATGTAACTATGGTTGAATGTTTATCTAAAGCAGCACCTTCACTTATTTTAGCTACTAATCGCCACTGGCCAATAGCCATAGTAGTAAGTGTAAACCATATAAAGGTAGTTCTAGTTTTTTATAACAGTAATGATGACTGTATCCGTAATAGTATATCCTTTCTACAGTCACTTCATAGAAACAGATAAGGCGCAAAAAATATGTCACATACTAAACTCCAGTGAAATAAAGTTGAAGACTTCTATAGAAAGTGTACAGTAATTTCCTCTTTATATATATATATATATATATATATATATATATATATATATATATGTGTGTGTGTGTGTGTGTGTGTGTGTGTGTGTGTGTGTGTGTGTGTGTGTGTGTGTGTGTGTGTGTGTGTGTGTGTGTGTGTGTGTGTGTGTGTGTGTGTGCGTGTGTGTGTGTGTGTGTGCGTGCGTGTGTGTGTGTGTGTGTGTGTGTGTGTGTGTGTGTGTGTGTGTGTGTGTGTGTGTGTGTGTGTGTGTGTGTGTGTGTGTGTGTGTGTGTGTGTGTGTGTGTGTGTGTGTGTGTGTGAGTGCCGATTGCAATATGTATAAGAAGATCTTGATGTATGATATCATACAGGCAAATTATGATATGTATTAAGGTTAATTACGAATCACGGCTTATGACATTTGATCTGTGTCAATTACCAATTGTATAATGTTCGAGTATATTGACAAATTATATATGTACTAAGGTTAATTACGAATCACAGTCTATGACGTTTGATGTATGTTAAATACAGATTGCACAATGTCTGAGTGTAATATGAAAATATATATATATGTGAGAAAATATCGATGACATGTGCGAGAAATAATTGAACTTAACGGCAACCACAAGCCCGTGTTGTTACGTACATAGTTACAATGTATATGAAATAAGATGGAAAATGTTATTGTCGAAATTGATGTACTGTAACGATCCATTATATATAATAATAAAATAAAACAAGATTAAAGAAACACTAGAAAAACAAAGAATGTTAAGTAGAACATGACTCATTTATTTACGGTCCCTTATATGTAGCACTCCGCCAACTGAAAGTAGTGCGAAATTCCTTCGCCAGGATCGTAATAATAGCTTTCCTTTTCTGTGTAAAGACAATGAGCTGTTAACATCTCCGTAAGTGCCATGGAAGTCATAATTGGTAAGTATTTAACATTAATTTACGTCGGTTAATTTTGAGGATTGATTAAAATGAGTGTAGTAACAGAATATTGTGTAATCCTTTTTGAATTAAGTATAAAATTCCCTGGTTTATTCAACATTGATTTACGTAAATCAGTGTTGAATATCGATTATAAAGTTCAAGAGAGTACTATGACTACAAGTAGACTTGAAATTTGTATTTGAACAGAACATAGTTTTCCAGTTCTATTCTACAAGATGTTGTGAATAATGAGGTTTAACAAAGAATTAGAGTGAAACATAGTTTTCCAGTTCTATTCTACAAGATGTTGTGAAAAATGAGGCTTAACAAAGAATTAGAGTGAAACATAGTTTTCCAGTTTCTATTCTACAAGATGTTGTGAATAATGAGGTTTAACAAAGAATTAGAGTGAAACATCGTTTTCCAATTCTATTCTATAACATGTTGTGAATAATGAGGTTCAACAAAGAATTAGAGTGAAACATGGTTTTCCAGTTCTATTCTATAACATGTCATAAATAATTAGACTAAGAATTGAATTCAAGAGAAACTTAGTTTTCCACTTTCTAATTTAAACATGTGATTAAGGAGACTTGTACTTTGAATGTAAATGAAGGATATTTTTCTAAATTCTATCTATCTATCAATAGTGAGTGAGTATTAAACACTCTAATTCTGAACAAAATGGAAAAAGCCGCAAAGAATCAACTGAAACAATATTTGAAAGCCAAGAGTCAATCGTATTCTGGCAATAAGGCAGAACTTATAAGTAAGATACAGGAGTTGATGACAGCTGAGTAATTAGATGTAGATGAAGTAGTTCACGAAATACTAGCTTTCAATAGAACACCAGTGGAAGAGGAAATAGATGGTACACTAAGATATTCTGTTTGAAGGGCATTGTCTCCACATTACTGGTCATCTTCTTTCGTTTTGTAGTAAGTCTGCTACTAGTTGGTAGTACTTCAGAGTAGAACAAGCAGTGTGTGATGATGTCAAACTTTGGAGTTTTTTATCTTAGGGTGGATGGCTGAACCTCCTCTTGTAGTACAGGTTCTTCTGACTTCCTCCTCGCGGACCTGATTGAGGACTCCCGTGTGTAGGCCTTCCTGCAGGTGATGTGAAGTGTCAGTGGGTTCTGCATCTCCAAGGTTTCATTAAGTCCATCCTTCCTCTCCAGGCTTGCTGCTACTACGGTTGTTCTTCCCTTGCCTCCTACTTGTACATAATCCTTGGTGAATAATTCGTTGCAAATAACGCACGAATCTATATTGAACTCTAAAAAACAAACAAAATTTAACATTACATACAACATATTAATTAGGCTAACACTTTCATCAATTGATAATCATGGTATTACATGTATCACTAAAAAACTTTCTGACGTTTCAGAATTACTTGTTACAACATCTGTGAAAGTACCTGTAACTCAAAAACATGACACAGGCTCAATTTATCACACATACACTGATATAAAAGAATTCCTTGTGTCTGAAAACCTAATTTTCATACTTCATTTGTGTTTCTCTCTTGACTGAGACTTGAGATATAACAAAATATGATATCGATGGCCATTCTGGACGCCATCTTGAATTTCTCAAAACCCTCCGGGGGAATTCTTGGGGACTTTTAATATGTTATTAGGGAAGGTCTCCCTAGTACTTTCTAAAAATTTCAGCTTCTTACTAGTTTGTTCCAGGTTGAAGCCATATTTGAGCTAATGCTCCTGGACTAAATAGAGTGATTAACGAGAGGAATATACTTAGTAACCATATAGTGAGCGTTGAAACTGTTGGTTGTTTTAACAGGCGATTATATAAATTTATGAACGGGGATGATAGGTGCTAATGGACATGGAACTGCTTAGTGTAGGCTTTATGATCTCCTGAAGTTTCCTTCATTCTTATTTTTTTTCTGTTCTTGTTAAATACTTCTGTTAACAACTCACAAATTTCAAATATGCACTTTTTCAACACTATCAGAAAGAGTTCGCCTGGACCCGGGGGGTATTGCAGCTTTAAATCTGTCTCTATTTGACTATAACTGCCTTGTTAATGCTATTGTTATTTAGTTTTTCTCTCTATCTATCAAGACATCCTCGTCGGATCTAATTGGGCCTATCTTTTCCTTAATTCTAGTTCTGTAGAAAAAAAAAAATCCTTGGCAATTTTAATTTCGTATTCACGTTTCGATCTACTCGTGTTCTACCAGTCTATCAATTTCAATAAGCCTAGTCCTAAGTTGTGTTTTTCCCGCCTTCATTCTAACATAAACTCCTTCTTTTTTTCTGCTCTTATTTTTCAACCACTCCGTTATCCATTTAGGTGTATTAGTTTCCGATCTAATTTTCTTGGAAGGTTTAAATCTTCATTGGATGATATGAACTCTAGCAGTTAGAATATTGTGCGATTCTTCTAGGCCACTGACCTCGTACTTACCACAAGTCATGACCTAGGTCATTTCTATTACCCCCGCGGAAGGGTACCAAGCTTACTTAGCTTTTCCTCATTCCCTCAAAAATAGCCTTTCTAAAGTCAGGTACCAATATATTATACTCATAACCTATTTCTTCCCATTAGATGCTGAACTTTATTTCTTGATCGCTAGTACTTAGTGTATAGCCCAACTAGTATGTTTCTTATCATATTTTTTTTCAACACTACGAGTAAGTACAAAGTATTGTACTCCCTCATAGGTTCAGTGATAATTTGCTTTAAGAAATTATTCTGTACCACATCTAGAATAAAATTGTGATTCCTAACCTCCTACTAAATTATCCCATTCAACATTCCTATAATTAAAAACTCCCATTATTACAAAGTTTTTGCACAGCGACGCACTACATATTTTTCGCGTTAGGCCTTCACTCTCCTTTCTACTCAAGTTAGAAGGGCTATAGAGAACCCCAATAATAAATATCTTGTTCCTGCCTAAAATCTCCACCTGAATTGATTCAGGTCCGCCTCATCTTTAATCGAGTTGTTGATAATGCCTTTTGCTGTGTTTTTAACAAAAATTACTACTTCTGTCCCCTTCCTGCCATCCCCATCATCGTGAATTAACCTATATCCCTCTATCTCGATTTTCGGAGGGAAAGTCTATCCGCAATATTGATACAGAATTTAGAACTAGCTATCATATCAAAATCATCTACTCAACTTTCACCCATCAACAAATCTATTCTGATTATTGCGCTTCTGCTGTTCATTTAGTGAATATTTATATTATCCTCCTTCCCCTATCTGATTCTTTTTGTTTCCCTCTCTATTCTATTTTTAAATAAATTCGCCCCGACCCCTTCACATTCCACCACAAAAAATAACTGAATACCTACTTCTTGCTCAAGAGATTCAGCTAGGAACCAAAACCCTTTGGATGACATGTGCACACAGTCCTTAGTATACAGATAGTCCTTACGGTGACAGCGAACTCAATTGTCGACAAAGACATCCATTTTCCTTACAATGTTTTGCCAACCTGCAATTAATTGCAAGAACCCTGGAATGCCACATGCCGCCAACTTTACGACTCGGAAGGATACCACACACAACAGAAGAGACATACTGTACATTGAGCAAACTCACTAACCATTCCAACATTCCAATAAACAACCCCACCTTTTGTCTAATATTCCACATGGCAGTTTTTATTTCTTTCAGTTCTATCTATGCCTACTTTCTTGCAACTGCTCTATCAGTCTACACCTTCACGTGACAGAAGTTAACAAGCGAAGTGAGTACTTCAAGAAAAGCTGACAGGCATTCCCTGGGGAATTGAAAGCCTACATAGAAGTTTTCTGAAGTCTGATAAGGCAGAAAACCTATATATATAATTCCGTGATCAAGGAGTTCGAGAACCTAAAGGAAATGGCCATTTGAGTCTGGGCTTTACCACGATTTCAATTTGTTCACCCAAACACGTTATTTTTTCGGTACGTCAGCTCCAGTTTCGACCCCAGTTGAGGGAACGCTGCTTGATACCTCGTCACGTATAATGTCTATTCTCTCTATATCTACATACCAAAGGATTTGTTCACCTTACCAGGTAGGTAGCCAGCCAAGCCATGCATCCTCCCACCACCCATCCCACCACATTCCGTCACTTATATGTTCCCCTTTCATCGTTGTTCTCATGGATGAAGGGTTTATATATTTCACATATCTTCCACTACCAGAAATTATTACTGCACTAATAATAGATATTTCAACCAGCTTAGTACAAGCTCAACACTATAGGCTCACCTTATTCACAATAGTTATTGTGTCATTATGATATTTTTATTACAAAGGATTACATAGGCGGAGCACGCCGACAGGAGACCTTTTGGTCCATATCTAGGTCGGATGCGAAAAAAATCATAATAATAAAAAATTAATAAATAAAAACTATAATAATGTAAATAACAAATAAAATACATAAACAAATGCATAGGTATAGTTAGATAATAAACAAACAGGCAAATAGCAAACAATAATGAATTGAAACCAATAATTAATAAATGAAAATCAAAACAGACAGATGATAACAAAACAAAAACAAATAATATGAAATAAATTATAATCATTACAGAATCTTGCTTAGGTGTTTATCTAAATGATTCTTAAAGCTTCGAAATGAACTACATTGCACTACCTGTGCAGGAAGTTTATTCCATTCATCAACTACACGGTTGGCAAAGTTGTTTCTATCTACTTCCAAATTGAATCTATTTCTGGACAATTTCAGACCATTGTTTCTTGTCTGATTCTCATTCAATGTGAACATTTTGTCACTTTTGATATTGTTAATTCCCTTTAGAATCTTAAATACTTGTATCAAGTCACCTCTGAGTCTACGCTTTTTTAGGGAAAACAGATTCATATGTTTTAGTCGATTTTCGTATGATTTATTTTTGATATTTGGAATCAGTTTTGTGGCTCGCTGACACCACTGTCACCACCACTGTCGGTCCTCGACCATTACACTTATATTTGACTTGTAATTCCACTCGTCTCGAGGCCCCTTGCCTTCGTTACGTGAGTTTCAATAAATGTTCAAGTTCTTCTTATGCAGTAGGCCCTATGCCTTGTATTTCCATTAGTCTCACTAGTTTCCAATTTCATTAGGCCCCATGCCTAGTTCTCTCGATCTTTGGGTTAATAAAAGGGTGGTGAATTTCTTGCTTGTTAAACTAACGGACTACACGTAGAGAGTGCCCACCGGTTCTCTCCAATACCTCAGAGCACCTTCGTTCAGACGTCACTTTTTATTCGTCCAATAGTCTTTTACGTTTCAACACAAGTGACACACCTTAAGGGCGTGTCTTTTCCTTTTAAAGCCAATAGTATTACTCTACATACCCATTTACCTCCAATCCGAGAGGCTGTTACAGTCCCTCCAGAATTATTGCTGCATAAGCAAAAGCA
Organism: Oratosquilla oratoria; assembly: GCF_046742065.1. Taxonomy (NCBI): domain Eukaryota; kingdom Metazoa; phylum Arthropoda; class Malacostraca; order Stomatopoda; family Squillidae; genus Oratosquilla; species Oratosquilla oratoria. The sequence continues at coordinate 20,028,657 of NC_134796.1, forward strand.
TAGAAGCAAAAACATGACGTCATTGCGCAAGTGGTATGTCTTCACGGAGGTGGTCTGCAGCTAACACAGTTTAGAATACATCAGCGATTATAAAGCAGTCACCTCCGTCGGTGTGTTTACATAGACAGAACGACGCCTTCCAATCTTTGTTTATAACAACAGTAGGCGTCGAATCTTGACTTGTTGACTCAGCATGTATTTCCTAATCTGATTACCATTCGTACAACTACCGGCCTCTTACACTCGCCGTTGTACTTTTTCTAGTCTGTCAATGTCTTTAATGAGATTCGGTGACCATACGGAAACATCATATTCCAAATGTGGACGAACTAACGATTTATATAGCTTGTTAATGAGTGATGGATTTTTTAGGTCAAAAGATCGCGCAATCAGTCCTAGAATCTTATTTGCTTTCTCAGAGGCTGAAATACACTGCTTAGATGATTTGAGATCGTTACTGATAATTACGCCGAGATCTTTTTCACTATTCACTTTTGTTAACGAATTTCCAAATAACTTGTAATCGCACTTACTGTTATTTTTACCTATGTGCATTACCTTACATTTACTTGTGTTAAATTTCATTAGCCACTTTTCAGACCATTGCTGTAATTGATCTAAATCTTTTTTTAAATCTAATTGATTCAAGTGATCATTTGCCATTCCGCACAGTTTTGTATCATCAGCAAATTTGGAAATGGTAGATTTTAGTCCATGGTCTATATCATTTATATATACTATGAATAGAAGTGGCCCAAGAGCGGAACCCTGAGGAACTCCACTCGTGACATTTTTTCATCCAGAAGTTTTTCCATGTAAAACAACTCTCTGTTTTCGATAATTCAACCAATTACTAGTCCAACTTAATAGGCTACCACTTATTCCGTGCGAAGCTAATTTAGTAAGTAGTCTTTCGTGTGGGACGGTATCAAAAAATTTTGCAAAGTCTAGATATATTAAATCTATATTGTTTCTTTTGTCATAATTGGAGATAACTGTGTTGTAGAATTCGAGTAAATTAGTCACGCAAGAACGTTTTCGTCTGAAACCATGCTGGCTATCATTTATCAAACGGTTACTTTCTAAATGATGTTCGATAGCATCTCTGACGATAGTTTCCATTATTTTTCCTACGATTGAAGTCAAACTTATAGGGCTATAGTTATTTGGTTTCTTTTTGTCACCTTTTTGAATATGGGAGTAACGTTAGCTAGCTTTTATTCTCTTGGGACATCTCCGGATAAGATGGATTTCTTGAAAGTAATTATTAATGGAACAACAATCTCATTTTTCATTTCCTTTAAGACTCTTGGATGCAAACCGTCAGGCCCTTGTGTTTTATCAACTTTGAGTTTATCTATACACCTTTTAATTTTTTCTTTTGTTATATCTACCGTAGTAAGTTTACCCTAGACTTTTCACAGGTTTCAGTTTGGAGTTCACTTTGAGGTGTTTCGTTTACGAATACCGAGCTAAAATAATTGTTTAAGATATTACATATTCCTTCATTTGAATATTCAAGTTGACCGTCAGTAGATAATAGTGGACCAATGTGATTCCTAACAACCTTTTTATCTCTAATGTAACTATAGAATTCTTTGGGATTCTCTTTGGATTTATTAGCGATGTTCATTTCGTATTGTCGTTTTCTTTTTCTTATTGTCTTTTTTAAATCTCTCTGTATTGATACATAACTTCGATAGTCATTAGATGCACCCGAGCACTTATATTTCTTATAAGCCTGTCTCTCTTTAGCAATACTTTTTTCAGTTTCTTTGTCGAGCTATCTTGGGCGAGCCTGATTTGGGGGACGTCTGTCCTTAAAAGGAATGTAAATATGAACCATCATAGTGAGCGTATTTTGAAATATTTTCCACATCTGATCTACAGGTATTTCGCTTAATTTTGCCTCCCAATATGTAAGCTGAAGTTCCTGACGTAGTCCTATGAACTGAGCTTTACTGAAATCGGGTATTTTAGAAACACAAGTATCTATTCTAAAAAATTGTAGGAGTTTAAATCTAACTAATTTGTGATCGCTATTTGCAACAGTTTCACCGACTTCTACATCAGTTACCATGCTTTCGCGGCTAGTGATCAATAGATCGAGTAAGTTTCCATATCTTGTGGGCTCTTTTACATGCTGAATTCAGTAATTGTCACCAAGATAATCAATCAAGCGACTACCTATATGGCCATGTTCAAGGGTCATCGAATCAATGTCAGTAAAATTAAGTTCACCCATTGTCAATAAATCTCGGTTGCAGAAACTGGACAGTTCTTGAAATAACAGTTTGTCGTCTGTTAATGATAATGTCTTTGGCCTATATATTACACCTACATTCAATTTTTGTCTATTTGTTTGGGTTAACTCAACCCACAAACTAGCATATGCATCATGTTTCACTTTCTCTAAAACACAAGCATGAACATTGTTTTTAACGAACAACAGAACACCCCCACCTTTCTTGTGGTTTCTATCCTGATGAAAGTGTCTAAATCCCGCAATATTAAATTCAGCTTCGAACTCTGTACCGCTTAACCATGTCTCAGTTATTCCTATCATATCGATATTTTCGCTTTTGACATACGCCTGTATTTCTTGAAATTTCGAACCCTCACCTGAGCGGCTTACTTTTTATAAAAGGAAGACCGTGCCGTCACGCCATCGTAACCCTACAAAACGAAACGACTTAGTTCACGGACTAGTCGTTCCGCCGAGGGGACTTACGTGAAGCGTGGTATGCACTGTATTTCATCAAAACCTTTATGCAGGCTAGTCTTCCGACAAGTGTTTGTGTCATTATGATATTTGGAAATAAACTTTCCTATTGGGATTCGAACTATCGCCTGAGCGGCTTGTTTTTTATATGACGAAGAGCGTACCGTTACGCCACCGTGACCCTACAAAACGAACCGACTTAGTTCACGGACTAGTCGTTCTGCGTGACGGCACGGTTTTCGTCTTATAAAAAGCAAGCCGCTCAGCCGAGGGTTCGAATCCCAGTAGGAGAGTTTATTTCCAAATGTCATAATGACACAAACACCTGTCGGAACACTAGCCTGCATAAAGGATTTGATGAAATAGTCTATATCACGCTTCACGTAAGTGCCCTTGGCGGAACGAGTAGTCCGTGAAGTAAGTCGTTTCGTTTTGTAGGGTCACGGTGACGTGACGGAACGGTCTTCGTCTTACAAATAAGCAAGCCGCTCAGGCGAGGGTTCTAATCCCTGTAGAAGAGTTTATTTCCAAATTATTCACAATAAAATTAAATATAACACTGCATTGTACAAGTTATACAGATAATGGATAAAAGTGGGATTATGTACCACGTGCATTGTACAAGTAATTATGTGTACAATCTACATGGTATTTTATTTGATTATAATAAAATAAGATATTTTACTGCAGGATATAAGTTTACGTATGACCTTTCTGTAAGGATAACTAAAGATCATTGAAAAGAATCCCAGGTCTAATCGTGATCGAGAGTGAGTAAGTGAGGACCCTACACCAGGAGGCACTGAGTAGCGCCTCAAAACCATCACTTTTGCCCTATGCGCTTGGACTGCTGGGACGAGTAACAGTCACTCCTGAAAATCGGAGAGGATTGTAGGATTCGAACCCTCAACTAAACGAATGTAAGTCCAGCACATTTACGATTATGCAACCATATAAAATTGGAATCTTTTAAACAGTAGTTGCACCACCTTGCCTCCCCTCTGTCAAAGGATAATAGATCACTGGTGCTTTTACTAGAATAGTAGTTAACAAACTCGTTCTTAGTGTTGTTCATTCGGACCTGACGCCATCCTTGACAGACGCGTAACCTGACTTCATACAATAGTCTGAGCCTTTAAACGTCCCCACTATGTCACCCGACAGAATATATGAACCCCTTTACCACTGTAATTCTTGGGCAGAGGTTCTCTCGGTGACAATTCTGATTGAAGTCAACGACTCTAGTAGCTTAAACTTTTCTAATATTCAAGTTCTTCAATTTTGAAAATATATTTCTGTTCACGTTCTTCACCCTTCAACACCCACAGGAGCATTGTGACCTTCAGCCTAATCAACAGGCCTAATGGCCTGCAGGACCAGACTACAAGTCAAACTAGTGCTTCCACCGCTCATTATGGAGTACTAACAAAACTCAGCAGCCAATCAGAGTCCATCATTCTGCCTGGGACTAGTAAACTCTCCAAGTAGCTCCCTTTATAAGGAGTAAATTAGCCTTTATTCCCAAACCCCAGAAACCCGTCTCTATCCCCCCCCCCTTTCATACCGGCTAATCTCTCTTCTGGAGTACTTTCGTAAGGTGTTTGAGCACGTCCTCTGCCGCCACCTGACCAGGTACCTGGAGATGGAGAATGTGCTGAGGGACTGCGAGTTTGTTTTCGGCCAGGGCGCGGTGCGGACGACATTATTTCCATGATCACTCACTGGGTTCAAACACCGCCAGACGGTCACCCTGGTAAGACCATTCTGGTTTGTAAGGATGTGGAGAAGGCATTCGATACTGTCTGGCATGAAGGCCTTAAGTACAAATTGTACCACTATTTCGACTTTGCCCTGCCGTTCACAAGGTTGCTCTGCAACTACCTGGACGACAGGACAGTAAGAATAAAATGGCGGGGCTGTCTGTCCCAACATTTTGTGCCGAAGGCTGGAGTACCGCAAGGGTCAGTCCTTGCTGCCACTCTGTACAATCTATATACGAATGACCAGCCAGAGCTGGTTTATCCACACAACCGAGCTCCTAATCATCCGTATGCGGACGACACTAATAACCCTAGCAGACACAAAACGCTGCGGGAAGCGTTACACGTAATGTAAAACATACTATACGGTGCACACGCGTGGGAGCACCAGTGGCGCATTAAGACCAGCGCGTTGAAATGCAAAGCTGTATACTTCTACTGCAAGCAAACCAACAGAACAATCACAAATACTCCTCTAAAAACAAACAACACAAACGTCCCAGTGAAAGACCATGCCTGGATAGTGGCCTTACCTGGACCCCACACGTCCTCAGACAGGGAGCGAGGGCTAAGGCTGTGCTGAGAAGACTAAAACGCTTCAAAACTGCAACACCGTATACCAAACGTCGATTGTTCCTAGCCCTAGTCAGACCGATTCTATGCCTGTCCATGGGATTGAGACAACTACGACCATCAGATGGTTCAGAATGCCGCTGTCAAGTTCATCACGGGTTTGCGATGGAATGACTTCAGAACCGCTGAGTCCCTACATCAAGTCTCCAACATCCGTCCACTCAACCAACACAAACACAGTCTTCACATGAGACACCTAGAAAGACTGCACGCCAAACACAAACACCTAATACGACACATCACCCCTAGACAGCACCGTAGACACTATTTGTCAGCTACACCTCTCCCACGTGCGGTGTACACGACAATTCGTGTATAGCCTCACATATCATTAACGTATCCATTCACCAGCTTTGACTAGATCGTGATCGAATGTGGCGCGATATGCTGGGTTCTGTCTGACAAGCACCACCGACATGAGTCCGTCTACATCCAGCGGCAAGCGTGAGGAAAGGTAGCAAATTCTCAGTAGAGGTTCTACAGATGGCCGGGTACAGTCGTCCCTGGTTGTTGTTGTTTTTGTTATGATAATAATAATAGTAATACATACATACATATACCAAAGGCTTTTTCCCCCTACATGGGGGGTAGCCAAAAAGAAAAAGGCATAGAAACCACTCCCACCCATTCCATTTCCTATATATTCCACTCCCCTCCACCCTCCTCCCTCCCTCTTATCTTGGCACCTCCTGGTTGACGGGTCATCCCTGCATCCTGTCCACTGCCCTGGGTCAGAAGCAGTGTCGCAAGACACAGCACATCCAAAGCAAGGCCGTTTCATAAATTCGGCGACCCCTCTCTCCGTCCCCTCATGCAAAAAAAAAGGAGAAGACGGGGAGAAATCCCTTCGGGCTGCGTCAATTTTTTTTTCTCATACATACTTCCTCATCCCCATCCCCCACCCACTCCCCCTCATGCATCACAGCATCATCTATACACAACCCCTCTCCATTCACCCCTATCTTCTGTCCTTTCCCGTCCTTCCTCCATAGACATTCCTCTCTTTTGTAATGCCCATTTTACCCCATCCATGCATGTCATCCTAGGACGCCCCCTCATATTCACTCCTTCCACCTCTGCCTTCCACACTTCTTTTACTAATCTTTCTTCACTCATTCTTTCCATGTGTCCAAACCATCCTAATACCCTTTCATCAACCCTATCTCCCAGTTCCCTTTCCACCCCTGTTCTCCTCCTCACCTCCTCATTTCTCACTCTATCTAGCCTAGTAACCACTATCATACATCTCAGACATTTCATATCAAACACATTCAAATTCCTTCTCTCTTCCTCTCTCATGTTCCATGTTTCTGCCCCGTACAATGCTGTTGGCACAATCACTCCCTCATATAACCTCCTCATAGCATCCATTCCCAGATGTCTATTTCTAATTACACTTTTCAATCCACCAAGGCATTTACTCGCTTCTCCCAATCTACATTCTACCTCCACCCCCACTCCTCCCTTTCCTGCCACATTCGCACCCAAGTATCTAAAACAATCCACTTCCTCCTTAATGCTCACCTCCAGCCTGCTGTCACTCTCTCCCCTTGTACATCTCATCACCTTACTTTTACCCACATTTATCTTCAGCTTTCTTCTTTCACACACCTTCTCAAACTGTCACTAATTTCCCCAATCCCTCCTCTGATCCTGCTACAAGTGCAGTGTCGTCAGCAAACAACAACTGGCTCACCTCCCACTTTTCTCCATTTTCTTTAATCATCTCCAACCCCTGACCCACTACCCTTGCATTCACCTCTCGCACCACCCCATCCATGTAAAGATTGAACAGCTACGGCGACATAACACATCCCTGATGAAGTTCCACCTTTACCTCAAAACATTCACTCTCTCCATTTCTAATCCTAACACAAGCTCTACTACTCTCGTAAAAACTCTTGACTAATCTTAACAGCTTTCCTCCTATCCCATATATCTGCAGCACAGTGCCTTCCTGTCTACCCTGTCATAAGCCTTTTCCAGATCCATAAAAGCCCAAAAAACATCCTTACCTTTTCCTATAGCTTTCTCACATATCTGTCTTACCACAAAGATCTGATCTACACAACCCCAACCTATCCTAAAACCACACTGTTCCTCACTAATTATTCCCTCTGTTCCTCTCCTAATCCTCTTAATCAAGACCCTCCCATAAGCCTTCCCTTGTAAAGCGGAACTATACAGGCACTCCTCCAGTCCTCCGGCACTCTACCATCTCTCAGACAAACATTAAACAAGCTCACCAGCCAGTCCACCATCACTGTACCTCCATTCTTCAGACATTCTGCATGGGATCCAGCCAGACCAGGTGCCTTATCTGCTCTCATCATCTTAACAGCTGCTTTCACTTCATCCTTCCCTATTTCTCCTCCATTTTCCTCACTCATCACTCTCATTTTCTTAGCGCTTCCCCCTGCAACTACCTTTCCTTCCCTATCCTCCTTCACATTTAGCAACTCCCTAACATACTCTGCCCACCTTCCTCTCACTGCCTTCTCTTCCATTATCATCTCTCCATCTGCACCTTTTACCTTTTCTTCTCTACTTGATTCGCCTCCTTTTTCTCTTTTAATTTCCTTCCAAAACATATTTTTATTACTTTCAAAATTTTCTGTCATACTCTTACCCCATTTCACATCTGCTCCTATCTCTTTGCTTTCTTCACCTGATTCTTAGCTTCCCTTCTCTTTACTTTGTACCTCTCATACGATTCCCTTGCCCTAATTTGCAGCCAATCTATGAATGCCTGCTTCTTCTCTTTTACACATTTCTTTCTTTCCTCATCCCACCACTCACTACTCTTCCTTCTTTTTCCTCCCGCCCTCCTTGTTCCACACACCATCTTTGCACACCTTATGACTCCCTCCTTGAACCATCCCCATTCCTCCTCCACTCCTAGTTCTACTCTATCCTTTACTCCCTCCCACTCCTCTTTCAGTTTCTTCTTAAACTCACTCGCCTTTTTCCCCTCATTTAAGCAGTTCACTCTAAGTACCTCCCTACCTTCTGCCCTTTTCCTCTTTCTCCACCTATTCTCCACTCTCATTTTACCTTCCACCAGAAAATGATCTGATATTCCCCCACTCTCTCCCCTTAGAACATGTACATGCTTAACTCTTCCTACCATACTCCTGGTCACCACTATATAGTCCATTAACGCTCTGTCTGCCACCCTTCTATCCACCACCCTCTCCCATGTGTACTTATGCTTGACTTTCTTCTTAAACACTGTATTTGCTATCATCAACTCTCTTTCAAGACACATTACCATCATTTTTCCACTACGATTTTTACCTGGAACTTCATACTTCCCAATCACTCCGTCTATTGGTTTATTTCCTACCCTAGCATTAAGGTCTCCCAATACAACTACATTGACATTTCTCCTTAATCCCTCTATGCACTCATTTATATCTACCCAAAAAGCCTCCCTTTCCTCTACGCTCTTCTCACTACCAGGTCCATACGCACTTACAAAAACCCACATAATAATAATTATAATAGTGATGATAAAATAATAACAATGGCAATTGGGATAGTGAATGCCCTCAACGAAAAGAAAAGGAAGCGTTCGAAGTGGACAAAGGAACCACATTTCTCATACCACCTTAATGAAGGACCTGAAATTACATCCAGATGATTGGCGCAATTATGTGCGCATGGACGAATCAACACATTTAGAACATCTGAGTTTGGTCATTCCATTCATTACTTGTAAAGACATCGTCATGAGAAAGTCCATTAGCCCTAATGAACGGCTGAGTGGTACATCACTTTTTTTTTTAGCAACGGGCAGATCTCTGCAAGACTTGAGATTTTCAGCTCTCATCGCAACTAGCACCTTATCTATGATTATACCAGAAACTTGTCATACCATCTACAATGTTCTAAAGAAGGACGTTTTAAAGGTGGGTGATGATATTCAAAGTGTGATGTTCATTTATTGTGGAAAATCAGTACATAGGCAGGATATGTGAAAATACTGAAATCTTCTGTTGAAAGGGACAACATTTCTAAACACAGTGGTAAACAAAGGGACAAAACCAAACCAATCCAAAAACGTAACCCGTTCTTATCACATTCTTCAAAGGTAAATAATATAGGTCTACAAAAGTGATACTGTATTACCTAAAATAAAAAAGTACCTCCTCAAGTAAATCAGTATTACAAAATAAAAGTAACACTCAGCCAAAATAAAATACACCTCGTTTGCCAGCCTACTTCTAACTTCAGAATTATTTACAAATATTGGAGTCACTATCATCGCTATAATGTGAGGAACTTGAAGACTGTGGTAATGGTGCTGCAAATGATTCATATAAATGATATAGTGCAGTTGCAGTTTTAGAAGAGGCAGTCAAAGTCCCATTCTCTGCTTCAAAAAGTACATCAGTTATCAATTTCCTAGCAAAGCTTGCTGTTTTCATGTCCAGGTATTCCAGTCTTTGGTCAACATATTTCCCAAAAGTCCTATTGGCACTGTACACACCACGATCATCACGTGGCATGGAACGTGCATGATGTCGCCCAAACCTGACGCTTCTCTGCCAGTGCGACCCAGCTTGACCCGATCTAACCTAACCCAGTGCAATTATGTAATATGCACCACGGGTGACTACCCACGCGGTATATATAGCGGCTCCCGCCGCATGTAAAACTAGTTCACTCGTACCTTACAATAAAGGAGACGAACTCACCAAAACCTCTTTCTCTTCACCAACAGTAGCATCGCTACACTGGTGACCATTCGGAGCGACAATGGACCCATCTACCGCTGCAACCCCCGGCGCCACGCTGCCCGCTCCTAACACCGTCAACACCGTCTCGCTGAAGCTACCACCTTTTTCTACGGTCGACGCTCCCTCCTGGTTTCGCCGGACGGAGATCCAGGTCCGCCTGCGGAACATCACCACGTCCCAAACGAAGGCAGACTATGTTCTCGAGGCGATCCCAGAGGATTTGTTCCCACTTATCTCCCAATGGCTCGATCAACACGACGGAGTTATCCAGTATAACGTCCTGAAAAAGTACCTGCTTCAAGAATTCACGCCATCAGCAGCCTCAAGAGCCGCAAAAATTCTCCAACTCTCCCAACAGCCACTGGGGGACATTAAACGAAGTACAGCATACCTCGATATGATGTCCATCGCCCGCCTCCCACCCACAGCCAAAAGAATCAGCAGGAAGGTCGATATGCTTCGTCAATTGTGGCTCATGCGCCTCCCAGCGCCCATCCGATCCGATCTTGTTAACGCCGAAGAAATGACCACCAACGAAGTTTCACGGATGGCGGACCATCTCGCCGATGCCCACGCCGCCGCAGGAAGGAATCAGGATGTCTGTGCTGCTGACGAAATCTGCGCCGCAGCAGCATCGCCAACCAACAGGCGCCAACAACACCAGCAAAGGCACCTGTGCTAATACCACACAAGATTCGGCGCCTTCGCCAAGAAATGCCAATCAGAATGTACCTGGACAAAAAACGCCTAAAAAGGCCACCGTCCTTCACGGTGGCCTCTACAGGCGCAACGGGCCTCTACATCAACGACAAGGCCTCTAAACGTCGTTTCCTTGTCGACACTGGTGCTTGCAGGTCCATATTTCTTGCATCCGCTGCAGAGCGCCGGGTCACCAAGGACGTTGGCGTTAGGCTCGTCGCAGCTAACGCCACTATCATAGCCGCCTACGGATGGAAACGCCTGCACCTGACCTTTGGGAGTCACCACTATTGGAACTTCATCGTGGTAGACGTCATGACGCCCCTCCTCGGTGCTGAGTTCCTCGCTCATTACAGGTTACTGGTCGACGTCGCCAACAGCCACTTAGTCTACGCAACCGCATCCGCCACGACGCCTCTGCAAATCACGCCATAGCCAACCACGGTCAACGCCATCGAAGCTAGAATGCCCTACGCCCACCTACTCATGGAATTCCCCGACGTCTTCAAGCCTGAGCTGCAACAGACACCACAGACGCCAGCTAGACATAGCGTGTACCACTACATCAAGACCTCTGGGCCCCCGGAATTTGCCCAATACCGCCTCCTACCGCCCGAGAAACTTGCCGTCGCCAAGAAAACCTACCAAGAGATGGAGGGACTAGGCCTCTGCCAAAAGGCCTCCAGCCCTTGGTCCTCCCCTCTCCACCTCGTCAAGAAGAACGAAGGTTACTGGCGCCCCTGTGGATACTACCGGCAGCTGAGCATGATGACGGAACCTGACCACTACCCACTCCCAAACATCGCCGACATCACCACATAACTCAACAGCGCCAAGATCTTTTCGACACTGGACCTCCTGAAGGGCTTCTACATATAGACGACATCCTGAAGATCGCCATCACCACCCCCTTCGGGACATACACCTTTTATCACTCCTGCTTCGGCTTGCGAAACTCAGATGTGACCTTCCAGCGCCTAATAGACGGCATCCTCGGCGACCTCGACTTCTGCGTCTGCTACGTCGACGATATTCTGGTCTTCTCCAACACCTGCGGACCAGCACCTCCAACACCTGCGGACCATCCCCGAGCGTCTCCAGGACAACGGCCTCGTTGTCCACTTTGACAAATTCAGCTTCGGGAAAAAGTATGTCCCATTTTTGGGACACCTCATCTCTCCTGACGGCGTTCGTCCCCTGCAGGATAAAGTCGCCGCAGTCGACAAATTTCCCAAACCTACTACCATCAAACCCCTGCAGGAATTTATTGGGGTGGTCAACTTCTACCACCGTTTCCTCCCTAACATCACTCAAACGCTGCACCCACTCTATAACGCCCTTCACGGAAGACCGAAGGACTTCCTTTGGAACCCCGCCATGCAAGCTGCCTTCATCAAAGCCAAAAAAAAAAAAAAAATCTTGCCCGTGCCACCACCTTCTCCTTCCCTGCACCAGGCGCCCAACTACAACTATCAACGGGCGCCAGTAATGTCACCATAGGGGGTGTGCTCGAACAAATCCTCCGTGGCAGACCTACACCCCTCGGTTTCTTCAGCAGGAAACTTTCCAAGGCCGAGCTCAACTACAGCACCTTTGACACAGGGCTCCTCGCCATCCACCACACCGTCCACCACTTTCGTCATTTCCTCGAGGGCTCCTCATTTATCATCAACACCGACCATCAACCTCTGGTCCACGCCTTCACAAAACAACAGGGCGCTTGGTCTGCCAGACAGCGCCGCCACCTTTCCCCCATCGCCGTGTTCAATTGCACCATCAGGCACGTCCCCGGTACAAAGAACCCCGTCGCAGACTTCCTCTCCAGAATAGCCATCGACGCAGTTCAACTCGGCCTCGACTACGCAGCTATAGGCAGAGAGCAACGGGAGGATCCTGAAACACTTGCCTACAGGACATCCATTACACCCCTGAAGTGGCAAGACGTTCCTTTTCACGACAACCACACCATCCTCCATGACATCAATACCAGCCGCCCACGATCCCTCATCCCAGCCGCCTTCCGAGGTCAAGTGTTCAATTTAGTACACGGCCTGTCTCACCCTTCAGGGTGCGTCACTGCAAAGCTTCTGAAGCAGAAATTCATCTGGCACAGCATCTCCAAAAACGCAAAGGAGTGGGTCAGATCCTACATAACCTGCCAGCAAAGCAAAATTCATCGCCACACTGAATCAGGCATCGGATCATTCCATCAGCCCCGACGAGACTTCGCACATATTCATATCGACGTCGTCGGCCCACTCCCCCCGTCGGAAGGCCATCGTTACCTCTTCACCGCCATTGATAGATCGACCCGCTTGTTTGAGGCCATCCCCATGAAGGATACTACCGCCTCATCCTGCACTACAGCATTTCTCAGTGGATGGGTCGCCAGATCTGGCCTCCCGGAACACGTCACCTCCAACCGAGGTACTTGTTTCACGTCGCGGCTGTGGCACTCCCTCGCTGAACTCCTTGGTACTACAGTCCACCACACTACCTCCTACAACCCTGAAGCCAATGGCATGGTCGAGCGAACCCACCACTCACTCAAAGCATCTCTTGTGGTACGCTGCAGCAACGGCTCCTGGCTACCCAAACTACCATGGATACTCCTTGGCCTTTGGACAGCCATCAAAGACGACCTCAACTTGTCTCCAGCAGAGATGGTCTTCGGCTAAACCCTCGTCGTGCCCGCAGAATTCTTCCATCCGCAGGATTCTCCCGAGCGCCTGCAGCAGCTGCGATGCGCTATCGGCAAGTTCGCCCCATGCGTGCCGACACATCACCGGGAGGTGAAGGAATACCTCCCAAAACACCTCCACACCTCGACGCATATTTTCCTGAAGACGAACGATCACACCCCACCACTCACTCATCCCTACACTGGCCCCCACTTTGTCCTTGAACGTAAGGACAAGACCTTTCGCATCTCCATCTCCGGCAGGCCAGAATGGGTCTCCATCGACCGCCTAAAACCGGCACACCTCGACACTCCGCCCACCAAATTCTCACGAGCAGGACGCCCTCTGAAGCCAAGGCAATTTTGAGATGGAAATATTGTACACACCACGATCATCACGTGGCATGGGACGTGCATGATTTTGCTCACGACCTGACGCTTCTCTGCCAGTGCGTCCCTGCTTGACCCGACCTAGCCTAACCCAGTGCAATTATGTTATTACGCACCACGGGTGACTACCCACGCAGTATATATAGCGGCTCCTGCCGCATGTAAAATCAGTTCACTCGTACCTTACAATAAAGGAGACGAACTCACCAAAACCTCTTTCTCTTCACCAACAGTAGCATCGCTACAGCACTATCACGTCTCTCAAATTCTTTTTCCAAGTTTCAAGCGACCAAATTTAAATTTGATCTGATTTAGTAGTGTTTCTGCGGCTGTGTTTCACTGCAGGAGTATTGCTACATGAAGGTACTTCATCATCATCTGGTGGTTCGACCACACTCTAGAACGCCTATAAATATATTGCAAGACAATTATCTCTCTCTCTCTCTCTCTCTCTCTCTCTCTCTCTCTCTCTCTCTCTCTCTCTCTCTCTCTCTCTCTCTCTCTCTCTCTCTCTCTCTCTCTCTCTCTCTCTCTCTCAGCATTGTATCTTATATCTGTTTCAGTTTCCTACGACAAAAGAGGAGTGAAAGATTGTTGGAGAACATATCGAGTCTAGATGGCATTTTCTCCACTGTCTGGGAGGTGATGATGGAAAAGGTGTGTGGATTACACCGCCATCAGAATCAGAGTCTTATTATTGGAATTACAAATGATACAACAGCCTTGTGCTAATGGCAGTTGTAAATGCCAACTACGAATTCATTATGGTAGACATTGGAACTAATGATCGCGTATCAGATGGAGAAGTCATTGATGATACAGAATTTGGCAAGCGACTCAAAGATGAAAAAATCTGCATCCCACATGAGTCAATAACAGCAAATTCAGAATGTGTTTTACCATATGTTTTCGTGGGGGAGGAGGCATTTGCATTAAGGCCAGCTTTCCTAAAACCTATTTCTCGAAGGGACCTAGATAACAAAAAACAAGTATTTAACCACAGGCTTTCAAGGGCACGGGGAGTGACAGAAAATGCCTTCGGCATCATGACTTCCCGGTTTAGAATTTTCCACACTTACATAAATCTCAAATTGACAAGTATTGAAAAGGTAGTTATGGCATCTGTTGTCCTACATAGCTATTTGCGTAAAACATGCCCTTCACACTATTCCCCAGAGGAGTGCTTTCATAGGGAGGATAGAGTAAGGAAAATTACCTTGCCAGGTTTATCTGCAGGTTTGGAAAGTGGTGAAGGCTCACAAAATTATCCTGAGATTGCAAAGGTAGTAAGAAATAGCTTTAAGATTACTTTGTAACTGTGAGTTCAGTAGCATGACAAAAAGATTTCATGTAAATCATGAAAATAGGTAAATTAGGCCTAGTCTACAGAGTAATGCGCACCTTCAAATCTATACAGTATGACTAAAATTGTGTAACATATTGTACTGTCTCCCCAAAATAAATATATACGATGATTATGATAAGTTTAACTGATTCGTGAATCAAATGCTTCATTTAGACCTATGTATGGCTCAAGTTCAACCCTCAAATCTAGGGTGGCCTCATGTTTTGTAATCCAGAATTGTATGAAACTTCAAACTAATATACCAAAGAAGTCAGACACATTTTAAAACCAACTGATTATATGAAAGTGCCCATAAAACTAAATAAAATTATCTACCAATGGCAAAAAATGAAATAAAATAAGAAGCCAAATCCTTACAACTCACTTCTTTATCAAAGGAATGCAAACTTGGTTTATTTTTTCGTGGCACGTCTTAATCACATGTGAACATCGTGTCTTCAAAATACCAGAGAGTGGGTGTGTATATTTAATCAGTTGATTTGCCAGACTTCTTGGAGATCTCATGTTTTCAAAGTTCCCTTCTAAAAGAACTACGAAGAAGTAAAATTAAAGTCCTCAGGCCCTTCAGGCATTGATGTAAACCTATTCAATCGTGATTGCACACATGACAGTATTACAAAGGATTACTAATGCGGAGCATGCCGACAAGAGACCTTTTTGTCCATATGTAGGTCAGATGCGAAAAAAAAATTATACTGATAATAAATAAATAAATGAATCAATAAAAAACATAATAATGTAAATAATAAATAAAATACGTAAATAAATGCATTGGTATAGTTAGATAATAAACAAACAAGTAAATGATAAATAATAATAAATTGACATATAACTAATAATAAATGAGTATCAAGCAAATAATAAAGACAAATGATAACAAAACAAATAGTATAAAATAAATTATAACCATTACAGCATCTTGCTTAGGTGTTTATCTGATTCTTAAAGCTTCGAACTGAACTACATTGCACTGCCCCTGCAGGAAATTTATTCCAATCATTAACTATACGGTTGGCGAAGTTGTTTCTACCCACTTCCAAATTGAATATTTTTCCGGACAGTTTGAGACCATTGTTTCTTGCTGGATTCTTATTCTGTGTGAAGATTTTGTCACTTTTGATGTTGTCAATTCCCTGTATCAAGTCACCTCTGAGTCTACGCTTTTTTAGGGAAAACAGATTCATGTGTTTTAGTCGATTTTCGTATGATTTATTTCTTTTATATTTGGAATCAGTTTTGTGGCTCGCCGTTGTACTTTTCCAATCTGTCAATATCTTTAATGAGATTCGGTGACCATACGGAAACAGCATACTCCAAATGTGGACGAACTAACGATTTATATAGCTAGTTAATGAGTGATGGACTTTTTTAAGTCAAAAGATCGCGCAATCAGTCCTAGAATCTTATTTGCTTTTTCAGAGGCTGAAATACACTGCTTAGTTAATTTGATATTGCTACTGATAATTACGCCGAGATCTTTACTATTCACTTTTGTTAACGGATTTCCAAATAACTTGTAATCGTACTCACTGTTATTTTTACCTATGTGCATTACATTGCATTTACTTGTGTCAAATTTCATTAGCCACTTTTCTGACAATTGCTATAATTTATCTAAATCTTCTTGAATATCTAATTGGTTTAAGTGATCACTTGCCATTCTGCACAGTTTTGTATCATCAGCAAATTTGGAAACAGTAGATTTTAGTCCATGGTCTATATCATTGATATATACTATGAATAGAAGTGGCCCAAGAACGAAAACCTGAGGAACTCCACTCGTAACATTTTTCTATCTGGAAGTTTTTTCCATTTAAAACAACTCTGTTTTCGATCATTCAACCAATTACTAGTCCAACTTAATAGGCTACCACTTATTCCGTGTGAAGCTAATTTAGTAAGTAGTCTTTCGTGGGGGACGGTATCAAAAGCTTTTGCAAAGTCTAGATATAATCTATATTGTTTCTTTTGTCATAATTCGAGATAACTGTGTTGTAGAATTCGAGTAAATTAGTCACGCAAGAACGTTTCCGTCTGAAACCATGCTGGCTATCATTTATCAAACGGTTACTTTCTAAATCATGTTTGATAGTATATTGGATGATAGATTCCATAATTTTTTCCTACGATTGAAGTCAAGCTTATAGGCGTACAGCTATTTTATTTTATTTTGATTAATTAATTAATTTATTTATTTATTTATTTATTTATTTACTTTTTCACCTTTTTTGAATATGGGAGTAACGTTAGCTAGCTTCCGTTCTCTTGGGATATCTCCGAATGTGATGGATTTCTTGAAAATAATTTCTAATGGAACAACAATCTCATTTTTCAGGCCCTGGTGTTTTATTAACTTTGAGTTTCTCTATACACCTTTTAATTTTTTCTTTTGTTATATTTACCGTAGTGGGTAAGTTTACCCTAGACTTTTCACAGGTTTCAGTTTGGAGTTCACTTTGAGGTGTTTTGTTTACGAATACCGAGCTAAAATAATTGTTTAAAATATCACACATTCTTTATTTGAATATTCAAGTTGACCGTCAGCAGATAATAGTGGACAAATGTGATTCCTAACAACCTTTTTATCTCTAATGTAACTATAGATATCTTTGGGATTCTCTTTGGATTTATTAGCGATAGCGATATTCATTTCGTATTGTCGTTTTCTTTTTTTTTATTGTCTTTTTTAGATCTCCCTGTATCAATACATAACTTTGATAGTCATTAGATGCACCCGAGCACTTATATTTCTTGTAAGCCTGTTTCTTTTTTCGCAATACTTTTTTCAGTTTCTTTGTCGATCTATCTTGGGCGAGCCTGATTTGGGGGACGCCTGTCTTTAAAAGGAATGTAAGTTTGAATTATCTTAGTGAGCGTATTTTGAAATATTCCCCATATCTGATCTACAGGTCTTTTGCTTAATTTTGCCTCCCAATCTGTAATCTGAAGCTCCTGACGTAGTCCTATGAACTGAGCTTTACTGAAATCGGGTATTTTAGAAACACAAGTATCTATTCTAAAAAAAATTAGTAGTTGTGATCGCTATTTGCAACAGTTTCACCGACTTCTACATCAGTTATCATGCTTTCGTGACTAGTGATCAATAGATCGAGTAAGTTTCCATGTCATGTGGGCTCATTTGCATGCTGAACTAAATAATTGTCACCAAGAAAATCAATCAAGTGACTACCTATTTGACCATGTTCAAGGGTCACCGAATCAATGTCAGTAAAATTTAAATCACTCATTATCAATAAATCCCGGTCGCAGAAACTAGACAGTTCTTGAAAAAACAGTTTGTCGTCAGCTAATGATAATGTCTTTGGCCTATATATTACACCTACATTCATTTTTTGTCCATTTGTTTGGGTTAACCCTACCAACAAACTATCGTATGTATCCTTTTTCACTTTCTCTAAAACACAAGCATGGACATTGTTTTTAACGTGCAATGAACACCCCCACCTTTCTTGTAGTTTCTATCCTGATGAAAGTGTTTAAATCCCGCAATATTAAATTCAACTTCGAACTCTTTACCATTAAATCATGTCTCGGTTATTCCTATCATATCGAGATTTTCGCTTTTGACATACGCCTTTATTTCTTGAAATTTGTTCCTAATACTACGAGGATTAAAGTGCATAGCTTTAAGAAACTCGTAATTATTTCTTTTTGACACGTTTTAAGTTTCAATATCATGCCTTACATAATAACTTTGTTTTTTATTGACGCCTTGCTCTATACTGATATTTGACATTGACATCCAATGCCTCATTAACATTTTTCCCATCAAAATTAACATTTCCCCCATCATGGACATCTGGTCACTCACGGTCATCCAATCTCATTAGTACACTTTGTCCCCCCTACGTTACCGCGATTTACACCTGCCTACCGTCGTTCATTAACATTCTGCCCGGCATCCCTTCCTAAAATTATATTTTGTCCTCCAGTGACATTATATCCTACCTTGATATTTTTTCCTCCACTATCATTACATCCCATCGTGCTCTTTTGTCTTCCACTGTCATTACATCCCATCGTGATATTTTGGCCTTGATTGACATTCTGTCTGGCATCCCTTCCTGAAATTATATTTTGTCCTCCTACCGTGATATTTTGTCCTCCACTATCATTACATCCCATCGTGATATTTTGTCCTACACTATTATTACATCCCATCGTGATCTTTTATCCTCCACTGTCCTTATATCCCATCGTGACATTTTGTCCTTTGACATTACATCCTAATGTAGCATTTCGTCCTCCACCGACATTATATTTTGTCCTATACTAGATTTGTTCTACATTATTGCTATACTCTACTCTGTTTTCCCAAATACACTCTATTTCCCCTTCCCTTTGGGCTTCTACACCAAAAAAGGAACTAGTTCATTACAAACTCCCACAATGAGGTTTGTAAGAACATCTTTGCCTCTGCGGGTAAGGTGGATCCCATCAGAGGCGTAAAGGTCATGACGCCTGGAAAAGAGATACCAAGGATCAAGAGAGTGGTATCCCAATTGTGTGCACCATCGTGATACCCTATCATTGATCCCTGTGGCTCTACTGTTCCAACACGAGCCTGCATAGATCATCGGGAGGATCCCACAGACTACGTGACGGCTCCCACGTTCCTTCATCTCCTGATGGAGGACCCTGTCATTCCGAACAAGTTCTGATTTCATCCTAACCACATCGTTACTTCCCGTATGAACAATCGTAACCGTGTTCGTCCGTCTTTGCTCCCTGATGGTGTGGGTACAATCGGAGATCCCACGGCCCGGTTGACATACAAGCTTGCTTCCGCTGCAGGATGTCGTCATAACCTCGCACCATGGAGTCCCCCACCACCAAGAACTCCAGATTTTCAAACACTTCATCCTCCAGCAGAGCAAAACGATTGGCTAGAGCCAGCGGTTGCTCCACAGTGCACCCTCTTACCAAACGCGGGCTCGACAAACGGGACCCCACGGAGCGCCACTCGCTCACGGCAGTGACATAAGGGGAAGAAGTGGAGCGTTCTTTCGGTTGAGGGGAGGATTCACTCTTCTCACAGAGCGCGCTCCTGGGAAGACGAATTTTCTCCTCACACATCCGGAGACGGTCCTCCAAGTTCACACAACCTTCACAAGCCATTTCGCTCCTTCTTCAGCAATACAAATGGCAAAGAGAAAATACAAATCAACAAAAGAAACCAAAGGGGCCTCTAATAAACTAAATACGAGAAGCTTACTCTGCTTACCTTATACTACTTCTCCTACCTTTGGAGCACAGTAACAAAATACTGTTTTGAGTTTAAATAGAACACTACACTTTATCTTATATCTATAACTATATAACGCTATACGTATACAATTACAAAAACACAACACAATCACTTGTCATTATTCGGAGATATAAATTTCACAGGTATTTGCTAGCTGGTGTCTGTACAGAAAACGAGCTCTCTAGCTGAGATCACAAAGCAGACTGAGCTGAGGTCACGAAGCAGACTAAGCATTATACACTATCTCACTTTCCTCTGGGTACTTCCCACATGTTTTCAAGGCCTCTCATATCATCCTCATTACCAAGCCACAGGAACTTACCTCTGCCCCCATTTCCTACCAGCCCATCTCCCTTCTAGAGTATTTTGGTAAGGTGTTCAAGCATATTCTCTGACGTCGCCTTACCGGGTACTTAGGGGTTAAGAATATGCTTAGGGATTGCCAGTTCGGTTTTCGACCAAAAAGAGGAACTGACGATGCTTTTTCATGATCACTCAGTTGGTTCAAAGACTGCTAGATGGTCGTCCTGGTAAAGCCGTTTTGGTTTGTAAGGGTGTGGAGAAGGCATTCAACAATTTCTGGCATGAGGTCCTGAAGTACAAATTGAGATAATAAAATTTCATTTGAAGTGAATGAGCTGTTTTTTTTTTTTTTGTTTTTTTTTTTTTTTTTTTTTTTTTTTTTTTTTTTTTTTTTTTGTTTTTTTTTTTTTTTTGAAAAAAAGTGGGTGGATAGTTCATCCCGGGCTTAGAGTGGGGTGGAGGAGGGGAGTAGTGGCTGTGTCTTCCAAGTGATAAATCA
The DNA here is from genome assembly GCF_046742065.1 of Oratosquilla oratoria. Classification (NCBI taxonomy): domain Eukaryota; kingdom Metazoa; phylum Arthropoda; class Malacostraca; order Stomatopoda; family Squillidae; genus Oratosquilla; species Oratosquilla oratoria. The sequence continues at coordinate 20,049,720 of NC_134796.1, forward strand.
GCTGGGCAGGTCGGGAGGCGATCGTGAATTTATCTGAGTTCCCTTGAGATGGCCCCGCTCATCAATTAAGCAGCAACGATACTCACTATGGTGTCGCTGTTGTGAGGGGATAGTGGTTCCACAATGCCGTGCGGGCAGTAGTCATTTCACGAAGATTGATAGAATCACTCAGAGCTAGTTTTATATGCACCCGGATTTAATAATCTTCCTGTTAACGGAGTCGAGTTTGACAGGTCTGTTTAAGTTTTAGGCTGACGTGTCCACCATGTCGAAATGAAATGTAAGTTTGTTTGTTGTACCATCAACATAAAGCACTTAAGTGAACTAGGAATATTCTAGTAAGGATCACTGTGATTTTACTATTTGTATGGGTGAAGCGTTTATCTATTGGGGCACTAGCGGGCACTCATGAGTCCGTACGTGGAAAACACTAACTTCGATTTCTGAGGAGGGTTAGGTAACTTTTCGCTGCCACCAGTAAATTCACAGGTGATGCCGAAGAGTATCCGAATAGAACTCGTCAGTGCCCTTTCCTTAACTATTTTTGGCAGTTTCTACATGGCGTACATCCTCCGGGATCTACTTCCACCTGTTAACTGCCTCCCCTGGGTCCAATTTTGGTTTATATACAGTTTAATTGCTGATGTCAGCGAAGTTAACAGTTACATAATTTCAGTTCTTTTGTTACAAATGGAAGGTTTAAATATTTACTGTTATAATATAATTAGACATATTATTGTGACTTAATTTGTGTTCAGGTTTATTTGGGGATATGGTGTATATTGTGTTTGGAGGTATGTTCATTGGCTACTAACTCTTATCATGCCTTGATCATGTCATGGTCGCTTGCCTTAGGGCGTGGATGGATGTTCGTTCGTATATGTATGTACTGTAGTTTTCCATGGGTAATGTTGTAATATGTAAGGTTATGAATAATGGTTTTATCCTAATTTATTTCTCAATAAAAACCAATGGAAAATTATAGTTAGAACACACAAGCCCTATATGCAAGACAACAAAGCAGATTACTGTTATAGTTAAAAGGAGTATATGACAAAGAATTCATACTCAACCCAGTAAATGTTTTCTTTTTATATTCACCTCAACAGGGTGTTGTTTCTACTTGGGCGTTGGACACCATGGAGCTCTGTTTCTGTCTGCAAATGGCTCTTCTTAACAAGATGGCATTTGTTATTTCTTCTCCTACAGATGTCCTTAGCTCGTCTACATATTTTCTGTGTGGTCTTCCTTTTGCCCTCTTTTCTTCTATTTTTCACGTTAGGCATGTATGTTCTAATTGTTGTTTTTTCATGACGTGTCCTACAAAGTGCAACTGTCTTTTCCTGATAGTTTCTATTATTTTCCTGTGTTCGTATTTGCTGCAGTATTTCTTCGTTTGTCCATGAAATTTTCAGCATCCTTCTCCAAACCCACATTTCTACTGTTTTTATCCATTTGCATTTATTTATCAATTATCCAAGTTTCACATCCATACAATAACACTGACCAAGTGTAACATTTTAGAAATATTTTTCTTGTTCTCATATAAATTTTATTGTTAATTACTAAGTGTTTAATTTTGTTGAAATCATTTTTCGTTATGGCTATCCTTCTTTTTATCTCTTCGTCGCTTTTACCATTCCAAGTTAACATACTTCCCAGGTAACTGAATTAGTTCACATCCTACCTGAATTATTGCCCTTGGACAGTCTTGTTTTTTTTTTTTTTTTTTTTTTTTTTGTCATTTCCATCACTTCTATTTTCTTCTTATTCACTGTTGGACTTCTGCTTCTACTTGCTTCTATTCGTACTAGTGCTGTAACTAATTCCTGTAGCTGAACTTCTGATTCTGCGAGTAACACAGCATCGTCTGTGTATCTAATATAACTGAGAATTCTTCCTCCTACTCTTACTTCTTTTAGAGGGTAAACATCTCTCATGATTATCTCACTGTATCGATTAAACGGGTCTGGCGACATTACACATCCCTGTCTCACGCCTCTTTCAAGCTTTTGTTAATCAGACAGTTCTCCTTTTTTCGCTGCTGCTTCTTGCTTCCAATAGAGATTTGCGATTAGATTTAAATCCTTCCCATCCACCCCTATTTTCTTCAACATATATATTAATAGATTGTGTTTTACTTTGTCAAATGTCTTTTCGTAGTCCACGAAACAGGTATATAGATTTTTTTGTACATATTTTCAGCTAGTATTTTTACACCAAATTTGCATTCCTTGTTCCCTTACAAACTCATATTGTTCATCAGCTCTTTCTGGACTTATTTTGTTTTTATTCTGTTTGTTATGATTCAGACTATTTCTGTTAAGTGGCTCATGCTGCATTCTAAAGTCCTATGTATCTTTGGTAAAACCATGAAAATTGTCTGGCATATTTGTTTTGTTAATTCCCCTGTTTTCATTATTGCATACCTGTTTTTGACTTCTACACTGAATTGTTCTCTGATTTCTGTGTTCTTTAATAGTGTTACGAACATATAAACTGTTTCTTGTAAACTATATCGTTCGGGTGGTTTACGATCAACAGAGGTAGGTAGGCAGGCAGGCAAGGAGGAGGAGGTGGAGAAGAGGCGATGTCGTACCCAAAATGCATTGGGACCGTCAGATTGCGCTCACAGCTTAGCCGAACCGTGCTATTAGACTGTTGAAGACATCGTCTCGAGCCGGTTAACTTCCTGTATCCTTTGCCCACCATTGACAATCCCTAGCTTTTCTATTTACGTGAGTGTGTAAATTGTTATATTTCCATTGTATGGTTTGATAGCCAATTTGTGCTTGCCTTGTTGTATTAATATATGTGGCCAAGGAGAATCGCGTGTTTCTGTTCACTCCTACCATTTTTGTCGTTGCTACTGGGCTTGGCGAATCCTGGGAATTGTATTTGAACGACATTGTCCGGAGCCGTTTCAAGAATTACGGGGTGTTCGTTTCAATAGTTTCAACTGTTTACTTATAAAATGATTTCTCTTTGGTGGTTTCTTTATTATTATGTTAACTGTTGCTACTACTGGAATACGGTCCAAATTTCCGTGTGCCCCTGAATAGATAGATTTTACCTGTGTTACTGCGTTTCTGTATCTTCTATTTACTGTTATGCAATCTATTTGGTTCCTATATACGTCTCCTGGGATTTCCCATGTACATAGTTTGCGTGGGTGGTGCTTGAACCATGTGTTCAGGATTATTTGTCCTTTTTCTCTGCACCATATAACCCATTTGGTACTTCTCTCATTTATGTTTCCAATGCCATATTGCCCAACAATATCCTGTAATCTAACTACCCCTACTTTAGCATATAAGTCCCCCATAATGAATGTAACTTCTTTTTCTTTGCATTATTCCTTTGTTTTTGTTATTTCTTCATAAAAGGTATTCTTATCTTCATCTTCACTCTCGTTTGTTAGGGCATATATTTGTATTAGATTAATATCAAATGTCTTACCTCTAAGTTTAGCTATTATTACTTGTCAGAAATGGGTCCCATGATACATTTGAGATGAGGTGTCTGAGAAGTATGATGGGGGTTACTAGGCTAGATAGAGTGAGGAGGTGAGGAGGAGGACAGGGGTGGAAAGGGAGCTGGGAGATAGGGTTGATGAAAGAATATTAGGATGTTTTGGACACATGGAAAGAATGAGTGAAGAAAGACTAGTAAAAGAGGTATGGAAGGCAGATGTGGAGGGCGTGAACATTAGGGGACGTCCTAGGATGAGGTGGATGGATAGGGTGAAGGGCGCTTTGGGGAAGAGGGGAATGTCTGTTGAGGAAGGACGGGAGAGGACAGAAGACAGGGATGAATGGAGAATGGTTGTATATGGATGATGTTGTGATTGCATGAGGTGGAATGGGTGGGGGGATGGGGGGGGGGGGTGAGGTAGTATATGTGAGCAAAATTTGACGCAGCCTGAAGGGATTTCTCCCCGTCTTCTCCTGTTATGCAATGGGGGGACGGAGAGGGGGGGTCGCCGATTTAATGAAGCGGCCTTGCTGTGGATGTGCTGTGCCTTGCGACACTGCTTGTGACCCAGGGCAGTGGACAAGGTGCAGGGATGACCCGCCATCCAGGAGGCGCTAAGATAAGAGGGAGGGTGGAGGGGTGTGGAGTGTATTCAGGGATGGAACGGGTGGGAATGATTTGATGCCTTTTCCTTTTTGGCTACCTCCCTTGTAAGGGGGAAAAAGCCTTGGTATATGTATGTATGTACATTTGGCTACTGTTTCTGTCATTGATATACCCACACCTCTATGTGCTGTATCTCCTCCGGAATATATTAACTGGCTGCTGCCATCCCTGTCTTCATACACTGCGTGCCAGAATTATATGCAAATCGATTTTTATGTTCTAACGCCGATAGTTCTTAATAAATATTAGTGAAATTTGGCATGTTATATGACAACACTAACGTATGCGCAGATCTAAAATTTTAAGCTAATCTGCCAAATAGTAATCAAACGGCAGCCATTTTGGTGACTTGCAGCTTGTTTAAGCGTGCCAACTTTATATGCAAATCATTGCTAAAGTGTCAAATGTGGTGAAATGGTGACGGAAAATTAAAACATTGATTATTTTAGGAATATGTAATCAGAGAACAACAATAATACAGAGCAAACATGTTCAATATGGTTTTATAGTACAATCAATATTGTATGTAATTGCCATTTTTATTAACAAGAGAAAAAAGCCTTTGGTCCATTGAAGATGTCAAATTTTCGATTTCATCTGATGAAATTTCCTTGGTAGCAGTCAGAACGGCATTCCAGAGGTCATCCTTGGAGGTGTTCTGCCTTCCTCCGGAGTAAATCTTCCTTTTCAAGATGCTCCACAGATTTTCGATGGGATTTAAATCTGGAGAACAGGCTGGCCATTGCATTATTTTCCCATGTCTGGTAAAAACACTTTCCAAATATTCAGTGGTTATGCTTGCAGCATGAGACGGTGCATTATAATGCATAAATACCATCTTTTTCCAGAATGACAAATTATTCTTCTTGTGCCAGGGTTCGAGGTGTTCTTTAATGAAGTCAATGTAGAGTTTGGTGGTCATTTTCACTCCATCTCCGACTCTAAATGGTCCTACCAGCTCATTACCAATGATTGCAGCCCAAAACATCACACCACCACCTCCTTGTTGACGCCTGATCCGGTGGGGACATGGACCCTCATTACGATACCATCCTCTCCTCCACCCATCGGGTCCATCAAGGGTCGCTCGACAGTCATCGGTGAACAAAACAGTTTGAAAGTTTACCTTCATGTGATTTCTTGCCCACTCCATCCTCTTATTCTTGTGGATATCCTTTAATGGAGGGCGAACCTCTGGCTTTCCACATTTTGCAACCGTCCTCAGGATACGGCATCGAGTTGATTTGGGCACATCAGGAACGCCAGCGTTTTCAAAAACATTTTTGCTAGTTTCAAGAGGGTTACGGCGGACTTCTCTCTTGATCCTACTCATGGCTCGACGCGACACAGGTGCTTTCTTACGAATTTTACCTTTGTCAGAGCGTCCGTTGCAAAGTTGAGGGTTAGTAACAATTTTCTTAATTGTACGATGATCACGGTCAAATTCTTTGGCTATTTCTAAGGTAAATATCTTATTATGAATACTTTGGACAATTTTAGACTTCTCAGCTTAACTCAAAGCACGCTTAACTCAAAGCACGCTTAAACAGGCTGCAAGTCACCAAAATGGCTGCCGTTTGATTACTATTGCGCAGATTAGCTTAAAATTTTAGATCTGCCCATGTGTTAGTATTGCCATATAACATACCAAATTTCACTAATTTTTATTAAAAACTATCGGAGTTAGAACATAAAAATAGATTTGCATATAATTCTGGCACACAGTGTACATCCCACCCTAGGCCGTCTCACTTCTTCCAATCCCATGATGTCTATTTTCATTCTGTTCATTTCTCTTTTTATATTTGCCAGTTTGCTCGTCTGGTACAAGGTTCTGACGTTCCATGTCGTTCATTTCTAATTCTGTTTGTGCCGTTTGTTTTATTTGTTTTATTTGTACTGCTTGTTTCATGGGCAGTAATTTGTTGACGGTGAAGGGCCACCTGCTCACTATAGTCATCTAGACCTGGCGAGGTAACTACTCCATTATTATTGGAATAGTTCCTATTTACGCGCCTTTTTTTTTTCTTTTTTTTTTTTCTTTTTTTTTTCTTGTTTGTTCCGTGGTCTCTTGGAAGGTTACGTGGTAAAGTTTCCAGCGCTTTTCCACGTCATAGTCATTGGCTATATATATTTGTTAAATTCATT
>NC_134796.1:20073507-20083507 GCF_046742065.1 Oratosquilla oratoria
TCCAGTTCTTTTGTCTCCACAATTCCTTGACCAGACACTTTCACCTACTCCTATAAAAAACAAATTAGCCGACTTCCATTCAGGTTTCTATGAACCATGACATGATCCAAGATTTTTCTTAATCCACCAATTCCACTACATCAGATAATTCTGCGCATCGAGTTTTCAATGGTATTGCCCACTATCATTATCTGACTTTTGGGCATCCAACTCTCTTTTATGTAGTGGTACCGATGTTGGCTCCACTACTAGTCGTTCTTGTTGGAAGCGGCCAGCCTGAAACGAGTTGTATGGGACAAAGTATGGGAGGTTTTTCACAAAAGGGAGTCAGAACACACCACTTAGTTTGTCGTGGTATGGTTCCCTTGGGCACATTTGGAATGAGCACTTCCGTACTCTGCGCCGACGGCTGGTGGTGTTCTCATCGGAATGTACCCGTAAGATCAAAAGATCGCCGCGGTTTATTTACCCTTATGCACCCTTGGGATAAACACTGTCGTGTTCAGTGCAAACAGCTTGGTACTCTTCCTTAAAGAAGCTAGGATATTTAAAGTCAATCCCATAACTGGTCTATGTTTATTGAAAATGACGATGACAGTATGTTCAAAAATGGTAACGAAATTCTGGATTCCTTATGTTAAATATGCAATCATTTAAAATATTTTTACAATACATAAATATCCTTTTTACAGGATGCAGAGGGATATGTTTCATTGTATTTACAAAATAAATGAAGTTGCTATGATGAATATCATTATTTATATTAAATATAATTAATTGAATGCATGTTCTAAGGGGTGACTATAGTTTATCCTGTGCTTGGCGGTCACGAGTCTTAAAGGGGTAACTACACGTGTTGGCTACAGAACACTACAGAACTCTCCCCCTAGTGACGAGGTAGGAGGAACGATATCTGTTTCTTCTTTGTAGTGTGCTTGTGGTTTGTAGCCCGTGTGTCCGGAGGTGTCGGAAGACCAACGGGATCTTTTGCGTTGTCCGAGAGGAGGTATGCAGGCTTGGCGCGGTCTATGGAGATGACGTCAGTGGTTGCGGCGGTGGCAGAGGCTGTAGTGGCGGCAGCTGCAGTGGTGGTGACTGCGGCTGTAGTGGCGGTGGCTGCGGCTGTAGCGGCGGTGGCTGCGGTTGCAGCGGCGGTGGCTACAGTGGCGGCAGCGGCGGTGGCTGCAGTGACGGCAGTGGCGGTGCCTGCGCTCGCAGCGGCGGTGATTGCAGTGGCGGCAGTGGTTGCACTGGCGGTGGCTACGGCTGTAGCGGCGGTGGCGACAGCGGCGGTGACTGCAGTGAGCGCAATGGCGGTGGCTGCGGTTGCAGCAGCGGTGGCTGCGGTGGCTGCGGTTGCAGCGATGGTGGCTGCAGTGGCGGCAGTGGCTGCTCTGGCGGTGGCTAGGGCTGTAGCGGTGGTGGCTGCGGTGGCTGCGGTGGCTGCGGTGGCTGCAGTGGCTGCGGTGGCTGCGGTGGCTGCGGTTGCAGCGGCGGCAGCGGTGGTGTCTGCAGTGGCATCAGTGGCTGCACTGGCTGTGGCTACGGCTGTAGCGATGGTGGCTGCGGTTGCAGCGGCGGCAGCGGTGGTGTCTGCAGCGGCATCAGTGGCTGCAGTGGCTGTGGCTACGGCTGTAGCGGTGGTGGCTGTGGTGGCTGCGGTGGCTGCGGTTGCAGCGTCGGCAGCGGTGGTGTCTGCAGTGGCATCAGTGACTGCACTGGCTGTGGCTACGGCTGTAGCGGTGGTGACTGCGGTGGCTGCGGTTGCAGCGGCGACAGTGGTGGTGGCTGCAGTGGCGTCAGTGGCTGTAGTGGCTGTGGCTACGGCTGTAGCGGTGGTGGCTCCGGTGGCTGCGCTGGCAGCGGTTGTGGTGCGGCGGCTATGTCATCCACTTTGAAGTGCCGGTGTCGACGAAGAAACGACGTTCCGAGGAGCCACGTTTATGGAAGCTCCTGCTGGTTCCTTCGGCAGTGATAGCAGCTGTATCGAAAGCTGAGTAGTCATTTTCTTGGGTTCGGCTAGGGGAAAGGAATATCGGGTGAAGATGCTTTGGAGATAGTGTCCGAAACATCCTGTGGTTGATTTTCCGTCATGCTTACGTGGTTAGCGTGTAACCAATGTTCGTGGGCAGTGGGATTGGCCAGAGCAGTCTAGGGTGGCAGGGTTGGGCAGGCTGGGTCTAGGGGGCTGGGCACGCCGGGGCTGCGGGGCTGGACTGGGCATGCCGGCGAGGCGGTGGGCTGTGTTGTGAAACCAAGCCGGGACGGTGGGGCGGGGCTGGGCACGCTGGTGCGGCGTGCAGGCCGGGGCGGTAGGGTTGGGCAGCCTGAGGCGGCGGGGATCTGGGGCTGGCGGCCACTCCGAGGTCATCAATTGTAGTGGTACCGATGTCGGCTCCACTACAAGTCGTTCTTGTTGGAAGCGGCCAGCCTAAAACGAGTTGTATGGGACAAAGTATGGGAGGTTTTTCACAAAAGGGAGTCAGAACACACCACTTAGTTTGTCGTGGTATGGTTCCCTTGGGCACATTTGGAATGAGCACTTCCGTACTCTGCGCCGACGGCTGGTGGTGTTCTCATCGGAATGTACCCGTAAGATCAAAAGATCGCCGCGGTCTATTTACCCTTATGCAACCTTGGGATTAACACTGCCGTGTTCAGAGCAAACAGCTTGGTACTCTCCCTTAAAGAAGCTAGGACAGTTAAAGTCAATCCCATGACTAGTCTATGTTTATTGAAAATGTCGATGACAGTATGTTCAAAAAATGGTAACGAAATTCTGGATTTCTTATGTTAAGTATGCAATCATTTGAAATATTTTTACAATACATAAGTATCCTTTTTACAGGATGCAGAGGGATATGTTTTATTTTATTTACAAAATAAACGAAGTTGCTATAAAGAATACTATTATTTATATTAAATATAATTAATTGAATGCATGTTCTAAGGGGTGACTATAATTTATCCTGTGCTTGGCGGTCACGAGTCTTAAAGGGGTAACTACACGTGTTGGCAGCAGAACACTACATTTATATCTACTTTTCTACTCAAAACCCGACCACCATTCCATCACCCGGTGTCTTACTTTAACGCTGATGCCCTTTCTAATCTATCTCGGAATGTTTTTATGCTGAAAAGCCATATTCGTGAATGTGATAAAGTGTAGAGTTACATAGTTATCATGCTTCCATCTATTTCATCTCATTAAATTTTTTTCGATTTTTTATTTTACAGAAAATTTAAACAATTTATCCATGGACTCCTTGCATTCCCAATAAGTGAATATCAACAGAATTTTCTTAATTGTCTTGTCATTGTAAAGTTACAGTTAAGAAAAAAGGCCGCTCAATACCTGTTATTCAAATATCTCAGCCAGGAATAAACAACAACAAGAAGTATATTTGTAGCTTTACTTCTGAATGGTACCAACTGAGAAGTTAGCTTTACGACTGTGAAGCAAAAAATGTATCCTTTTGCGTCCCGTGATTGCTGTTTGAAGGTGAAGTAACGTGGACAAAAGACGGTTTTAGAAACATGAACAAAATGAAAGGGAAAAGAATCAAAGAAGCACGTTGAAAATGTGGTTTCACTCTCATGTTTAGAAAGCATAAATGTTAAGGAGCAATTCAGTGAGGCACACAAATTACAAAGATAATTCATTAAATCCAGGGATTAATACATTTTGTATTTGAATTAGATCCAGATTTGAAGAACTATTTAGAAACCAGTATGGTTTTCAAATTCGTTTCTAAGATCATTCAGAATGAGATACTTGACTGCCTGCTGCAAATATACCATGAGGAGATAAGGACATAATTTATAGAAGCTTCCTTGTAGCTGTCATGACTGATGACACAACAGATGTTTCGGGACACACTCAAATACGGTACATGTTGAATGGAGAAATGTTTGAATTTTGAGGGGATTCTTTATTCCAGAAAATCAAACTACAGATGGCATATCAAAACGTATTCTAGAACAATTAGACTTATTCCCTCAAGGAAATTGACAGAAACTGATAGCTCAAACATTAATGATGCAAATCTCCTAAAAGGCAAAAAATCAATAATTAAAAAAAAATCAAAAATACTTATACTGCACATTTCATTCATTTTTATGCACATCAATTCAGTTCAATAATGAGAAAAGCAACAAGTATTACATGAAACATTTTTTTCTCTACCATTTTGGCTATTCCAGCATTTTTCTCAAGATCACCGCAATGTGTATCCATTCTCAAGAAGTATATGGACGTCAGCATTCTACATCCATCTTCTACATGGTGGAACTTTAACATACGGACCGTAAGCAGAGATCATGAAATTTTGCAACCTTTAAAAGCCTACCTCACTGAAATTTAGTCAACATCAAATGCAGATCGAACCATTACGGAAGCAACAGGAAATTAGTTCCTGAATGATGACAATTTCATGCTTTGGTTAAAATCTTTTCATCATGTATCAATTTACAATCAAATGCCATCTCGAGAAATTAGTATGTTTAAAGTCAATAGATATATAATTTATTTTTAAACTGCTATCTTACAAATAAGAAACTCGAACTACTATGAAAATCTTTCGAAGACACTCATTGGAGAAGCTAAGGAAGTGTGTGACTGTATATGTGTCGATATAATGGACAGATATTCTTCCACTAAACACTTAGTAGCTGCTAGATTGTTCAACAATTAAAGATTTACTAGTTACAAGAATGAACTGCCTATAGAAGAGATAGTGCTGACTACTGAAACATATCCCATGATTGCTAAAGAAGATCTTGAAATTGGAGTAAAAGTATTTTATTGTAAATCCAATATGTATAAATAATGCAAATTAATTGAACTGCTGAAAGTTATCTTTGGAAATTATCTAGATGATATTCTTAGTGAAATTATGAAAATCAAAAAAATCCTCTTGATAATTCCAATGACTATATCAGAGCCACAACGTTGCTTTTCAACAATGAAGAGAGAAAAAGAAGAAAAAAAATCCAAGGAACACTAAATGTATTTGCAGTAATTTCAATGGAGAAATTTTTCCTCAGCAGTCATCCAAAGATCACGAAGAAAATTATTGATATTTTCGAGTAAAGTAAAACAAAACGAATAGAATTAAATTTTAAGTGAATGGATCAAGTTTATCGGATTGATGTCGCTGTTACTAGCGAATTTGTCTCGTAGTTACAATGACGATAAGCGTGAAAGGGATTCGTTCCGACCCTTACCCTATGCCAACTAGTGGGATTGGGCCTTGTGTAAAACAGGAATTGGGGTGGCAGATTAGTGATCTTTCCTATCCTCAGGAATCAGTTCGATTCCAGGTTTCAAGGCTTTTACAGTCTCTGTTGGTGTAGTGGATTAAGGTTCTGTGAAGGTGATCTTACGGGTGGCCGAAAGCAGTGAGTTCGAATCCTGCATGTGACTGTCATGAAAATTATCGGATTGATGTCGCTGTTACTAGCGAATATGTCTCATGGTTACAATGGCGATAAGTGTGAAAGGGATTCGTTCCAATCCTTACTCCTTGCTAACTGGTGGGCTTGGGCCTTGTGTAAAACAGTTGGGGTGGCAGATTAGTGATCTTTCCTATCCCTGGGAATCAGTTCGATTCCAGGTTTCAAGGCTTTTACAGTCTCTGTTGGTGTAGTGGGTTAAAGCTCTGTGAAGGTGATCATACGGGTGGACGAAAGCAGTGGGCTCGAATCCTGCATGCGACTTTCATGAAAACTATCAGATTGATGTCGCTATTTCTAGCGAATTTCTCTCATAGCGATAAGCGTGAAAGGGATTCGTTCCGATCCTTACCCAATGCCAACTAGTGGGATTGGGCCTTGTGTAAAACAGGAATTGGGGACGTAGATTAGTGATCTTTCCTGTCCTCGGGAATCAGCTCGATTCCAGGTTTCAAGGCTTTTACAGTATCTGTTGGTGTAGTAGGTTAAGGCTCTGTGAAGGTGATCTTACGGGTGGCCAAAAGAAGTGGGTTCGAATCCTGCATGCAACTGTCATAAAAATTATCGGATTGATGTCGCTGTTACTAGCGAATTTGTCTCGTAGTTACAATGGCGATAAGCGAGAAAGGGATTCGTTCCGATCCTTACCCCTTGCCAACTAGTGGGCTTGGGCCTTGTGTAAAACAGGAATTGGGGTCGTAGATTAGTGATCTTTCCTATCCTCAGGAATCAGTTCGATTCCAGGTTTCAAGGCTTTTACAGTCTCTGTTGGTGTAGTGGGTTAAGGTTCTGTGAAGGTGATCTTACGGGTGGCCAAAAGCAGTGGGTTCGAATCCTGCATGCGACTGTCATGAAAATTATCGGATTTATGTCGCTGTTAATAGCGAATTTATATATATATATATATATGTATATATATATATATACATATACACATATATATACACACACACACATATATATATATGTATATATATATATATATATAATATACATATATATATATAAATGTATATACATATATATATATGTATATATATATATATATATATATATATATATATATATATATTCTAGACAATATATGACCTAGGGAAAGACAGGAGGCTCCAATGACTCGTCAATTTTTACACCGAGGCTAGTAATTACCTTCTACATTATCATATGAAAGTAGTCACGAGTAGTTTAGTCAATAGTAACTGAAACACACGAGGATGTGTAATATAAGTGTGGTAGTACTACTACAATCGACGAATATTGATATTCCTGAGGCATAAAACCCTTCTTATATATATATATATATATATATATATATATATATATATATATATATATATATGTGTGTGTGTGCAGACAAACCACTGGGAAAATGAAAGAGATGAGACCGAGCGCTTTCGTCTATTCAGACATTTTCAAGGTATAGATACATAAAAGAGACAAGTATATATAGTCAGAAGGTTAAGGTGGATCTCTCCCAGTGCCATATTGGCTCAAGTGTCCGGACATTTGGTTTACAATTTTTGTTATAATAAATTCATCCAATTTGTATAATCCTTGACTTAAATTTAAATTATTAACAAATGTATTCTTGATCAGACTGGATTCTATGATGTTTCTATTCAAATAAGAATTACTTTTGACAATTACTTTAGCTTCATTCCAATTGATACAATGGTTAAAATCCCTAAGATGGACAAATAACGCGTTGGACGTTTGACCACTTCTAACGCTATATTTGTGTTGCTTTATTCTAACAATTAATTCCTTTCCAGTCTGACCAATATAGCATTTGTTGCAATCTTTACATGGAATTTTATATACACAGCCTTCCTTATTTTCAGGGGAATTTTTAATCAAAAGACTTGAAGAAGAATTGGAGAAATTTGATTTACCACTGCCTACTGCCACCATTATTGATTTGATTAAATTGTGTGTTTTGGAATCTCATTTTGTGTTTAACGGTAACTATTATTTACAGAATTTCGGCATGGCAATGGGTAATCCGATTTTTCCAATTCTTAGCAATCTTTATATGGATTTTTTCTAAACATAGTTGTTACCCAATATTCTCCCCCAAAATGTTACTTGGTTTAGGTACATTGATGATATTTTGTGCATTTGGCCTGTTAATGCTGACCCGTCAACTTTCTTGTCACAGCTTAACGCCTTAGTCCCTTCAATCAATTTTACCATGGAAATAGAACAAAATAATCAATTACCTTTCCTTGATGTATTGATATACAGAAACGAAAGGTCTTTCAAATTTGATGTTTATAGGAAACCCACCAATGTTCTTACAAAGGATTACAAAGGCAAAGCATGCCGACAGGAGACCTTTTGATCCATATCTAGGTCGGATGCAAAAAAAAAAAAAAAAAAAAAAAAAAAAAAAAAAAAAAAAAAATCATATTAATAATAAATTAAAACTATAACAATGTAAATAATAATTAAGATACATAAATAAATGCATTGGTATAGTTGAATAACAAACAAACAGGTAAATAGTAAATGATAATAAATTGACATATAACTAATAATAAATTAAAATCAGACAGACAAAACAAAAACAAATAATATAACATAAATTATAATAATTACAGCATCTTACTTAGGTATTTATCTAAATGATTCTTAAAGCTTCGAACTGAACTACATTGCACTACCTGTGCAGGAAGTTTATTCCATTCATTAACTACACGGTTGGCAAAGTTGTTTCTACCTACTTCCAAACTGAATCTATTTCCGGACAGTTTGAGACCATTGTTTCTTGTCTGATTCTCATTCAATGTGAAAATTTGGTCACTTTTGATGTTGTCAATTCCCTTTAAAATCTTAAAGACCTGTATCAAGTCACCTCTGAGTCTACGCTTTTTTAGGGAAAACAGATTCATGTGCTTAAGTCGATTTTCGTATGATTTATTTTTGATATTTGGAATCAGTTTTGTGGCTCGCCGTTGTACTTTTTCCAGTCTGTCAATGTCTTTAATGAGATTCGGTGACCATACGGAAACAGCATATTCCAAATGTGGACGAACTAACGATTTATATAGCTTGTTAATGAGTGATGGACTTTTGAAATCAAAAGATCGCGCAAACAATCCCAGAATCTTATTTGCTTTCTCAGAGGCTGAAATACACTGCTTGGATGATTTGAGGTCGTTACTGATAATTACGCCGAGATCTTTTTCACTATCCACTTTTGTTAACGAATTTCCAAATAACTTGTAATCGTACTTACTGTTATTTTTACCTATGTGCATTACCTTGCATTTACTTGTGTTAAATTTCATTAGCCACTTTTCAGACCATTGCTGTAATTTATCTAAATCTTCTTGAATATCTAATTGGTTTGAGTGATCATTTGCCACTCCGCACAGTTTTGTATCATCAGCAAATTTGGAAACAGTAGATTTTAGTCCATGGTCTATATCATTTATATATACTATGAATAGAAGTGGCCCAAGAACGGAACCCTGAGGAACTCCACTTGCAACACTTTTCCATCCAGAAGTTTTTCCATTTAAAACAACTCTCTGTTTTCGACCTTTCAACCAATTACTAGTCCAACCTAATAGGCTACCACTTATTCCATGCAAAGCTAATTGAGTAAGAAGTCTTTCGTGTGGGACGGTATCAAAAGCTTTTGCAAAGTCTAGATATATTAAATCTATATTGTTTCTTTTGTCAAAATTCAAGACAACTGTGTTGTAGAATTCGAGTAAGTTAGTCACGCAAGAACGTTTCCGTCTGAAACCATGTTGGCTATCATTTATCAAACGGTTACTTTTCTAAATGATATTCGATAGCATCTCTGATGATAGTTTCCATTATTTTTCCTACGATCGAAGTCAAACTAATAGGCCTATAGTTATTTGGTTTCTTTTTGTCACATTTTTTGAATATGGGAGTAACGTTAGCTAGCTTCCATTCTCTTGGGACATCTCCGGATATGATGGATTTCTTGAAAATAATTTCTAATGGAACAACAATCTCATTTTTCATTTTCTTTAAGATTCTTGGATGCCAACCGTCAGGCCCTGGTGTTTTATTAACTTTGAGTTTGTCTATACACCTTTTAATTGTTTCTTTTGTTATATTTACCGTAGTGAGTAAGTTTACCCCAGACTTTTCACAGGTTTCAGTTTGGAATTCACTTTGAGGTGTTTCGTTTACGAATACCGAGCTAAAATAATTGTTTAAGAGATTACACATTCCTTCATTTGAATATTCAAGTTGACCGTCAGCAGATAATAGTGGACCAATGTGATTCCTAACAACCTTTTTATCTCTAATGTAACTATAGAATTCTTTGGGATTCTCTTTGGATTTCTCAGCGATGTTCATTTCGTATTGTCGTTTTCTTTTTCTTATTGTCTTTTTTAAATCTCTCTGTATTGATACATAACTTTCATAGTCATTAGATGCACCCGAGCACTTATATTTCTTATAAGCCTGTCTCTTTTTAGCAATACTTTTTTCAGTTTCTTTGTCGAGCCACTTTGGGCGAGCCTGATTTGGGGGACGTCTGTCCTTAAAAGGAATGTAA
>NC_134796.1:20088507-20091007 GCF_046742065.1 Oratosquilla oratoria
GGGGGAAAGCCGATTAAATGAAACGGCTTTGCTATGAATTTACTGTGTTGTGCTGCATTTTGTTTGACCCAGGGTAGTTGGCGGATGCAGAGATGACCCGTCATCCATGAGGAGCTAAGATAGGACGGGGGTGGAAGGGGTGGTGGAGGGGAGTGAAATGGGGGGTAATAGGTAAGTGCCTCTGACTTATCTACTTCCCTTACAAAGTGGAAAAGCTCTTGATATATAGATGGATGGACAGATAGACATTCCATTTACACATTAAACTACCATAGCAACATCACAACCCTGACGCAGCCGCCATATTTCGCCTCAATCTATTCACTCTCACCACTTTCATCCCTCATACATAACTTGATGCCCACGAGGAAAAAATGCTTTCAAAAGACGCACCATAAAACTTTCTCCAAGATCATGAACACCCAAAGCATATCCTAATATTTCGTTAAATAATTCTTATACAACTGTATTACCAAAATAGTTCATTCTCAGAGCTTGGTCCTCTCCAAAACCCACATTTTCCTCACCAATCACTCCCTTTGTTTCTTTAATGATCTTTTCAATAAATATAATCATACGCCGTACCAAACATGTTGAAACTAATCATTCTAGTCATGATTATATATATTTCCCGAATATAATAAAGGTACATATGAACTTCTCCAATAAGCCGGGATGCCTCCTTCCCTGGCACATATGAATATAAAGACATATAAGTGGAGGAGACTGCAAGAGGCTATAAGGCCTACACTAAGCAATTCCGTGTCCATTACCACCTACCATCCCTATCCATAAAGTTATCATATTTTCTCTTAAAACAACCAATTCTTTTCAGCACTCACTGCATGGTAACTATGTCTATTCCATTCATTAACGACAATTTGTTAGACTAGTTCTTGCCTATTTCCTTTGTAAATATAAATTTGTCCTATTTAAATCTATTACTGCGAAGCCTGTCCTTTCGTAATATGAAGAACTTGCCTTTATGGCTCTTGTTAAAGCCCTTGACTCATATGAATACCTCTATTAAATCAACTAGTATTCCTCGTTAAGGTGTCTAAACCTATTTTTGTATGGTAAATTTCTAAGTCGTTGTATCATTTTGGTTATTCTCTTCTGTAGTGATTCTATTGAACTAATATCCATTTTATAGGACAGAAACAAAAACTGTGCCACATAGTCAAGGATGGATCTAACTATCGCCAGACAGAGTTTAATGATTATCTCTGCTCTTTAGTTTCCAACCGTCCTAGTAATAGATCCTAATGCCCTATTGGTCCTATTCCTGGCACTAGTACACTGTTTCTTGGATTTAGAGTCAGAACTCACTAACGCTCCTAAGTCCTTTTCACATTCTGTTTCTTTTTTATATACTAATATGGTTTTATCTAAGGTGCCTTTTAGCTGTTTTATGTGATCCTACCTTTAATACACTACACTTTCAGATATTAAAGTTCACTGCCATTTCCCCAACCAAGCAAACAATCTATTAATATCTTCCTGCAGTATCCAAGCATCTCTCCTCGACCTAATATGTCTTATTTTGGTGTCATCCATCGACTTACTAACGTAACTATTAGTCCCATTGTATATGAAATGAACAATAAGGGATCCAAAACCGAGCCCTGTTGAACTCCACTAGTAACACTCCCTCACTTTGGATTTTACATTATTAATGGCGATCTGCTGTTTTCTTTTACCAATCCATGCTCATATCTATACAAAAACTTTTCCTCCTATGTTATGGCCTTTATTTCTATTAGCATTCTCTGGCGGGGCACCTTATTGAACGCTTTGCTAAAGTCAAGGAATCTAATATCGTTGCTCTCATTGTCATGTGCCACCTTGTAGATATTAGTGTACAAAATAAAAGCTTAGTTACACACGACCTATCCTTGGTGAACCTATGCTGTGTGTCACGAATCAGATTATGCCTCTTGATGTGATTCCTGATACTAATTACTATCAATTATTCCAGCATTTTGCCTACAACCAAAGCCAAAATGATTGGTCTGTAGTTGTGCAGAGAAGATTTATTATCCTTTTTAAATACAGGAACAGCGCTTGTTTTCACAACCCATTGTTTTCAAGACTGTAAAAAGAACTGTAAATTTGAAATCTGGCACCAGTAAACAGAAATATTTAGCAAGTTGGTAAACACTGGATTCGTGCTTATTTCTTAGTGATAGGCAAACTTTTTTTTCAAAAAGGGTGATAAATCTCCTATGCATAAATACAGACAAATCAATTTATCGTCGTTTATAAATAAAATGCTGGAATCAATTGTAGCTAATAGAATCAGAAATCACATCGCAAGGCATAGATTGATTCGCTACTCACAGCATGGGTACACCAAAGGTAGGTCATATGTAACTAATATTTTATCTTTTTACACTACTGACTACAAGGAGGCAAGTTAACAATGCTACATATAACGTTATTCACTTTGACTTTAGCAAAGCGTTCGAGAGGTGCCCCACCAAATACTACCAAATAAAGT
>NC_134796.1:20096007-20108507 GCF_046742065.1 Oratosquilla oratoria
ATTTCCACAATATTTTTCACTTTATTCTGCTCTCTCACCCAACTTCCCCTCTTCTTGTCTTTCAGCATTATTTCAACCATTGATCTCTCCATTTTCCTCTGTGCATTCCTTGATTTTGTCTCCATTACTTTCATTAGTTTCTAAGTTTCACATCCGTAACTTCTGGCTGCCACTATATATTGATTGTAAAATTTGCGTTTCAAGCATAAGGGTAGAGAGCTTCTCATAGTCTTATATTGACCAAACATTTTCCAACCAATTGTAATACCCCTTTTTTTATATCATGATCGTTAGCCACTTTTACCATACGATCTAAATGATGAAATGATACTCTTCAACCTCCTCAAGACTCAATAACAATTACAATCCCTTCATTTTGAACTCTGTGTTCACTATTACTTTGGCTTTACTTTTATTCATCTTCAAACTTACTTTGACACTTTCCATTTTCGAATCACTGAGCATATCTTGCAAATCTTCGACTCTTTCAGAAATAAGCATAATACCATCCGCAAATCTTAGATGATTAGAATAAATAAACGTTAATCATCAAACCTTTGTCTGTCTAACTCAACCTTCTGAAGATAATTTCCAAGAAAAATGAAAATAGTTTCGGCAAAGTTGTATCGCCATGTCGTACTCTTTTCTCATACTTTATATTTTCTATATCTTTCTGTACTCGCATTGCAGTGGTAACTTTTGCACAAATGTATTCTAGAATTCGTACAGTGTTCATTTGTACCCTACTTGTGTAGCGAGTTTGATATTGCTATTTAATCTACTGAGGCAAAGGCCTCGTAATCTATAAAAGCTGAATAAAAAGGAATATTGTATTCTGTTATTTTCTCGAATAGCTGTTTCATCGTCTGAAAATAATCTAGGGTCGAGTGTCCGTTTCTAAAGTCTACTTGTGCTCTTAGATAGTTACCATCTAAAATTTTACTTACTTAGTCTATTTGTAAGGATCTTGGAAAATAATCTATACACTTCTCATAACAAGGTAACCGGTTGGAAATTATTTAGTTGTTTTTTTCTCTCTCTCTTTTTTAAGTAAAATTATCATAACATTGCACAATTTTCCCAGAATGCTTTCCTGACACAAGCATTGGGAATATTGCTGAGGTAAATTAAGTTTAATTTCTTTTCATATGTTTTTCAGAAGATCTATCGATCCTTCCCGAATGTTTTTCCTCTTTTCATACTTTTTAAATTAAATGCCACTTCTTCCTTTGTAGCTCTTGGCACAGTAAAAACGTCTATGCACGAATTTACTGACTCAACTGTTGTATTTGACAAGTACAGATTGTGGAAAGAGTTTTACTCTTTTTAACATTTGGTCTCTGCATTTAACAATCTCACCATTTCTATTTTCCAAATATATCATTCACTGCTTTCCTAAACCTAGTCTGGGGTCAACATCCTTAATACCTTGACCTTTACGAATAGTTTCCTCTACCTTTTCCATGTCTTTTTTTTTTCTTTTTTTTCTTTTTTTTTTTTGTCTGATCTCTAATTTTCATTAGGTCGCTTGTAACTTTTGAGTATTTGTATTCTCTAACGATTTTTGTACTTACTCTCTCTGCCAATTTCCTAATGATATCCACTAAATTCAAATATTCATCCTCGATGGTGTCCTCCTTATTTCTTAGAGCTTCAAATTCATATCTAATTTCTAACTGAAACTCCCTCTTGTCATTCATGACCTTCGCAAGTCTTATTTTCTTCTTCAAAAATTGTTTATTTCTCTCGGCTCTAAAATCGAACTCAGCTGTTCAACCTATCATCCTATAGTCACTACCTATATTTTCTGTGATGGGGGAAATATCCCCTGTGGTGGGGGAAAGAATACTGCCACCAATTCTTTCCACTTGAATCGTGAGAGACGACTAAAACGGGACTAGGCATCCTTCTCCCTGTAGCCCCAAAGGGGACATTCCTAAAAAAAAATAATAATAATAAAAAAAATAAAAAATAAAGGCAGAAGAGGGTTTTTTAATGTGCGTGGATGTAGTACAGATAAGAATGAAAAAGAAGAGATAGGCAGTATGTTTGTGAGAAGAAAGGTGGACGTGTTGGCTTTGAGTGAAACTAAACTGAGAGGGAGGGGCGAGTGTGAGTTTGGGATGTAGTTGGGAGGTTCTCAGGAGTGTAAAATCCAAATGGGAAAATGTTACTAGTGGAGTTCCCCAGGGGTCGGTTCTGGGTCTCTTATTGTTTATTATGTATATAGATGTCTTGGACAATGGGGTTATTGGTAATGTTAGTAAGTTTACTGATGACACTAAAATATGACGCCAATTCGGGATACTGCAGGAAGATCTTAACAAATTGTTTATATGGTCGATGAGATGGCAAATAGACCTCAATATCTCAAAGTGCAGCGTGTTAAACGTAGGATTACTCAACCAAGAAAACAGATATAGGTTAAATAACACTTTCTTACTGAAAGATGGGTGAGAGACTTAAGAGTGTTAGTGAGTCCTGACCCTAGATTCAGAAAACAGTGCATTAGCGCCAGAAATATATCTAACAAAGCATTAGGCTTCATTGTTAGAATGGTTACGAATAAAAATGCAGAAGTAATTATCAAACTCTATCTGGCGTTAGTTACACCCATCCTTGACTATGCGGTACAGTTTTGGTCTCTGTCCTATAAAATGGATATAAATTCACTAGAATCAGTACAGAGAGAATGACAAAATGATGCATGGGCTCAGAAAATTACCTTACAGTCAGGTTAGGCACTTTTTTACACTCTCTAGAAAGACGCAGAGTGCGGAGTGATCTAATAGAAATGTTCAAGTGGATCAAGGGCTTTAACAAAGGTGGTGATGCAGACAAGGTCATCTTATGCGAACAACAGGGCAGGACTCGCAGTAATGGATTTGAATTAAGATGAAATAGATTTCAGAACGAAATAGGTGAGAACTGGCTAACCAATAGAATGTTCAACGAATAGAATAGACTCGGTAACCATGTTTTGGTGTCATCCGTAAACTTTCTAACGTCACTATTATTCTCATTGTCCAAGTCTTTCATATTTATAGTTATCGCTGTTTTAACATCATTTATTACAATCATGAGAATTGTTGTATGCCGGAGCCCTTTAAGATGCTGGTAGTAAAGGTTAGTCGGGACGACCAAGTAGTAACTACGAAGCCCTGTGAGAGACTGGTAGAAAAGAAGGTAAAAAGAGTGGTAGAGGACGAGTTGTTGCATTATATAGGTAAATTGTTTTTAAATAAGAGCTCAGGAGGTAAAGTGTATTTGAATATTGCTGATATGACATTCTTTTGTAACCTAAGTAAGAATTATGCAGAGACTCGAGATTATTCTAAGTAAATGATATTACTGTACAGACATGAAACAAAGAACTTGATTGGTGAAAGGGTGGAGGAGGATCTTAAATATAAAATTAAATATCATCGGACTAAGGAAATCACTACGTCACTGCAAAGCCCACGAAGTATCTTGTATATGTACTCTCGGGGGATTCCTTTGAAGAATTAACAGAAGAAAGATATATATGAAATATATAAGAATTTTGATTCATCTAAAAGAAGGCTATAACTGGAGGAAGTGAGTCACCATATTCATAAGTGAGGACCACAAGGGCGACAGTATGACAATAGTGACAGTATCCAAAAGCGAGCCCTGGGAAACTCCACAAGTAATACTACTCCCATTTAGATTTTACACCGTTAATCGTGACCCACTGTTTCCTGTCACTAATCTATGCTCTCACCCATGCAAACACATTTCCTATAATGCGATGGGTCTTAATTTTATTTAGTAGTCTCTGGTGGGACACCTTGTTGAACGCTTTGGTATATGACAAGGTATGTAACATCATAGATATTGTTGTTATGTGCCGTTTTGTAGACATTAATGTAAAAAGATTAAGATTAGTTTCACACGACCTACCCTTGATGAACCCGTGCTGTGAGCTACGAATCAGATAATGCCTTTCGCTATTATCCCTTATACTAATTGCTATTGATGATTCCAGTATTTCATCTATAACCGACGTTATACTGGTTGGTCTGTAGCTGTGCGCAGAAGATTTATTACTTTTTTTAAATAGAGGAACAACTCTTGTCTGTCCCCAAGAAATAGGCACAAATCCAGTGTTTACGAGAGTGCTAAAAGACTCCCACCAATCAACGGAAGTATCTAGTAAGTCGGTAGACACTGGAATCGTGTTTATTTCTTGGGGGCAGACAAATGTTGCTCTTATTTTCAAAAAAGGTGATAAATCTTCTATGCACAACTACAGAACAATCAGTTTGACGTCGATTATAGGTAAAATACTAGGATCAATGACACTGGCCTGCGTTTGATTTTTTTTTTTTTTTTTTCAAAGGTCGGTTTTTCAAGTGATTTATAGGTTTTTTGGTGCGCTGAATCCAAAAATGCCATCCGTTTCCTTGGATCAGGTCTAGTTTTTGAGATATGAGAAGTGCGACTTTTGGGCCGTGTATAGTACTAAGTATGGCTGCAGGTATAGCCTATTCTTATTTTTTTATTTTATTTTTTTTTTTTTTGCATAAAAATTATACTGTAGCATGCGTCGAGAACTTGCGTGATTGGAGAAATAAAAAAAGGAAGAGTATGCCATTCGCTGTTCCAATGGTTTGGAGAGAGGGTAAAGATCATGTGTCAGACTGCTCTTTCTGCATGACTAATCTTAAAGGAGTCAACCGCAAGAACAAGCATTGTATTCAGTATCCTAATGTTCCGTCTGCCATACGACCAGTTCCTCATGGTCCAGGCCTGCCCATTCCCGAGCCAGATGTTGCAATGGAATCTAGCTCTGAATCGGAATCTGATAACGCACCAGACAGGGCAGAGGGTGGAGAATACATGCCAGAAGAGAATGACCGGCCAGTGCCTCTAACACAAGCAGATCTCAATGACCTGACACGGGATCTAAACCTATCAAAGGAATCAGCACAGCTTCTGGGTTCTCGTCTTCGTGAGAAAAATTTGCTAGCACCTGAGACAACATTCTTTTGGTACCGAGAGCGTGAAAGAGAATTTAGACAGTTCTTCACAACCCAGAAGGACTTGTCATTAGTTTACTGCAACAATATTGCTGGTTTGATTCAATCAATGGGACTGGACTATGTTGCTACTGAATGGAGACTGTTCATCGACTCTTCCAGCAGAAGTCTCAAGGCAGTCCTCCTTCACAACGGAAATAAATACTCTTCAATTCCAATCGGTCATTCGGTGCAAATGAAAGAAACTCATGACAACATGGATCAGCTACTGTCTGCTCTGAACTACAATGACCATGGTTGGTTGATCTGTGGAGATCTTAAGGTAGTTGGATTGGTTTTGGGACTACAGGGTGGGTACACAAAGTATCCATGCTTTTTGTGTTTGTGGGATAGTCGGGCTGATGATCAACATTTTGTCAGACAAGAATGGCCACCACGACAACGTTTGGAACCTGGTTCACACAATGTTCAGCCTCGTTCTCTTGTTGAACCAAACAAGGTCTTACTCCCACCTTTACATATCAAACTGGGACTGATGAAGAACTTTGTGAAGGCAATGGACAAGGACGGCATGGGATTTACTTTTCTTCAGCAGAAGTTTCCTCGGATCAGTCTAGAAAAGCTTAAGGCTGGCATCTTTGATGGGCCTCAGATAAGGGAACTTATGAAGGACTCAATGTTTGACGATGCACTGAATGCAGCTGAGCTGTCCGTTTGGTGGTCGCTTAAATCAGTGATAAGAAACTTTCTAGGAAATAACCGAAGTGCAGAATACGAGAAAGAAGTCGATGAGCTCTTGAACAGGTATAAAAAATTAGGGGCTCGCATGTCAGTCAAAATGCACTTTCTACGGTCCCACTTGGACTATTTCCCTCAGAACTGTGGTGACTTCAGTGAGGAACAGGGAGAACGTTTCCACCAGGATATTCGTGTCATGGAAGAACGCTACCAAGGCCGGTGGGATGTGAACTTTCTTGCGGACTACTGTTGGTGTTTGGAACGAGACGTGGTGGCTGCCCAACACAGGAGAAAGTCACTGAAAAGGCCCTTCATCCATGATTAGATTTTCTGTAATATATTCTCTTTATCTTCTGAACTATGCAAGAAAAAATTATTTCTTTTGTCAAGAATTTTTTTCCACAATTAAAGGGAATAAATAGCACTAAATGGCGTTTTTTTATTATTTTTACCGCCTCGTATCTCAAAAACGTGACCTGATTGAACAAAATGAGTGTGATGTTTAGATTCTGCATAGCAAATTACCCTAGAATCAGTTATCAGATGCTTTACCTTTGAAACTTCGCAGGCTAGTGTAATAGCTAACAGAATAAGAGCTCACATCAAGAGATATAATTTGATTTGTGACTCACAGCATGGGCTTATCAAGGGTAGGTCATGTGTAACTAATCTTTTATCCTTTTGCACTAGTGTCTACAAGGCGGCAGACAACAATAATAGATACATAAGAACATAAGAATGAAGGAGACTGTAAGAGACCTTAAGATCTGCACTAGGTCGTTCCATGTCCATTACCACCTGTCATCCCTATCCATAGAGTTGTCTAACCGTTTCTTAAAACAACTGATAGTTTCAGCGCTCAGTATATGGTTACTAAATCTGTTCCATTTGTTGACCACCTTATTAGTAAACGAATTCTTGCCTATTTCCTTCTTCAATCTAAATTTATTCAGTTTAAATCCATTACTGCGAGTCCTGCCTGTTATCTTAATATGATGACCTTGTTTGCGTCATCCTTGATAAAGCCTTTGATCCACTTAAACACTTCTATTAGATTACACCGCACTCTGCGTCTTTCTATAAGACGGAGACCAAAACTAGCAATGAAATATAATGCTCTGTTTTCTTTATTCCTGGCGCTAATGCACTGTTTCCTGGATTTAAGGTCAGAACTCACTAGAACTTCCAAGTCTCTCTCACACTCAGTTTTCTCTAAAAACATGTTAACTAAGCTATATCTACTTTTGGGGTTGTGTAGCCCTACGTTAACACGCTGCACTTTGAGATATTGAAGTTCATTTGCCATTTCACCGACCATGTGAACAATTTGTTAAGATCGTTCTACAGAATCTCCTGACCTAATTTACAGTCCTATTTTGGTGTCGTCCGCAAACTTACTAACATCACTATTAATCCCATTGTCTAAGTAGTTTATGTACATAATGAACAAAAAAGGACCCAAAACTGAGCCCTGGAGGACCCCCACTAGAAATATCCCCACACACACACACACAACTGGATTTTACACTATTTAAGATGACACGTTGTTTTTTGTCACTGATCTAAGCTCTAATCCATTCTAACACTTTTCCTCCTATGCCATGGACTTCGATTTTATTTAGTAGTCTCTGGTGGGACACCTTGTTGAACGCTTTGCTAAAGTCATGGTAAATAACAATAGGTTCAAAACCAGTGTCTACCAACCTATCAAATATTTCTGTTAACTGGTGTCAGATTTCTAGGAAAATTTTCGTCTGGGCCCAGGGATTTTGTAGCTTTAAATCTTTCAATCTGCTTGACTACTTCTACCTTAATAATGCTCATATGAGATAGTCTCATTTCTTCATTCCCACTGAAAATGGATCTTAGTCAGGTACCTTATCTGATCTCTCCTTAGTAAACACCAGGAGTAGATATTTGTTAAACGCCTCATTCATTTTTTCCTCCGATTCTATCATAACATTTTCGTCATTTTAAATTGGGCTTATCCTTTCCTTAGTTTTGTTCTGTAGAGATGAAACAAGCCCTTTGGGTTGGATCTCGCTTGTCTGGCAGCTTTTATTTCACAGTTACGTTTCGCTGTGCACGTACTCTTTTTTAACAAAGTTTGCCATATCGTTATATTTGGATCTAAGGTGTATTTCCCCGTTTTTTATTCTTACGTAAAGTCCTCTTTTCATTCCGATCGCATGTTTCAGCCTGTCCGCCATCCATTTGGGAGTATTACTATTCTTCCGTATTGACTTGAGGGGTGTAAATTTATTATGTGCATTTAGGATTAAAACCGTTAGGTTACCAGCAGGGTCCCCCAGGCCTCGGTTTTGGGTCCCTTGTTGTTAATTATGTACATAAACGACTTAGACGATGGAATAAATAGTGATGTTAGTAAGTTTGCGGACGACACTAAAATAGGACGCCTAATTAGGTCAGGAGACGATGCAGAGATTCTGCATGATGATCTTAATAAATTGTTAACATGGTCGGTGAAATGGCAAATGAACTTAAATATCTCTAAGTCTAGCGTGTTAAACGTAGGGCTACACAACCCCGAAAATAGATACATATTAGATAACACGTTTTTAGAAAAATCTGAGTGCGAGGGGTACTTTGGAGTCCTGGTGAGTCCGGACCTTAAAACCAGGAAGCAGTCCATTAGCGCCAGAAATAATGCTAACAGAGCATTAGGTTTCATTGCTAGGACGGTAACGAATAGAAGTGCAGAGGTAATTATTAAACTCTATCTAGCGATAGTTAGACCCATCCTTGATTATGCGGTACAGTTTTGGTCTCCGTCCTACAGAATGGACATAAATTCACTAGAATCAGTACAGAGAAGAATGACCAAAATGATACATGGACTCGGAAATTTGCCTTACGAAGAGAGGCTTAGGCACCTAAACTTACACTCTATAGAAAGACGTAGAGTGCGGGGTGATCTAATAAAATTGATCATGTGGATCAAAGGCTATAACAAGGGTGATGCAAACAAGGTCATCATAATCAAACAACAGGGCAGGACTCGCAGTAATGGGTATAAACTGGACAAATTTAGATTTAAGAAGGAAATAGGCAAGAATTGGTTTACTAATAGGGTGGTCGATGAATGGAATAAACTTAGTAACCATGTAGTAAGCGCTAAAACTACCAGTTGTTTAATAAAAATGATTAGACAACTTTATGGATGGGGATGACAGATGGTGATGGATGCGGAGCTGCCTAGTGTAGGCCTTATGGTCTCTTGCAGTCTCCTTTATTCTTATGTTCTTATGTACTATACATTTCGTCCAAATTGCTGACCTGGCTGTTGACCCCACGCCCGCAAGTGACCAGACCCAAGGTACGCGTACCCTCCGTGACCCGGCCCCTGACCGTACTATGACCTGACCCTGACCGCGCTATAACCGGACCCCTGACCGATATGACGTTATTAACTTTGACTTCAGCAATGCGCTCGAGAGGGTCCCCCACCAAGGATTACTAAATAAAGTCAAAGCCCGTGGTACGAGAGTAAAATTGTTTCAATACATTAGAGCATGGATTATTGACAGAAAATAATGGGTCACCACTAACGGTGTGAAATCCGACCCCTGAACGTGCTATGACCTGACACCTGACCGCGTTATGACCCGACCTCTGACCGATATGATGTTATTAACCTTGACTTCAGCAAAGCGCTCGAATGGGTGCCCCACCAAAGACTACTAAATAAAGTCAAAGCCCGTGGTACGAGAGTAAAATTATTTGAATGCATTAGAGCATGGATTATTCACATGAATCCAAACGAAACGACTTAGTTCACGGACTAGTTGTTCCGCGTGACGTCGTGACGGCACGGTCTTCGTCTTATAAAAAGCAAGCCGTTCAGGCAAGGGTTCGAAACACCTCAAAGTAAACTCCAAATTGAAACCTGTGAAAAGTCTAGGGTAAACTTACTCACTACGGTAGATATAACAAAAAAATAAAAAATAAAAGGTGTATACACAAACTCAAATTTAATGAAACACCAGGGCCTGACGGTTGGCATCCAAGAATCTTAAAAGAAATGAAAAATGAGATTGTTGTTCCATTAGAAATTATTTTCAAGAAATCCATCATATCCGGAGATGCCCCAAGAGAATGGAAGCTAGCTAACGTTACTCCCATATTCAAAAAAGGTGACAAAAAGAAACCAAATAACTATAGGCCTATAAGTTTGACTTCAATCGTAGGAAAATAATGGAAACTATCATCAGAGTTGCTATCGAACATCATTTAGAAAGTAACCGTTTGATAAATGATAGCCAGCATGGTTTCAGACGGAAACGTTCTTGCGTGACTAACTTACTCGAATTCTACAACACAGTTATTTCGAATTACGACAAAAGAAACAATATAGATTTAATATATCTAGACTTTGCAAAAGCTTTTGATACCGTCCCACACGAAAGACTACTTACTAAATTAGCTTCACACGGAATAAGTGGTAGCCTATTAAGTTGGACCAGTAATTGGTTGAATGATCGAAAACAGAGAGTTGTTTTAAATGGAAAAACTTCTAGATGGAAAAATGTTACAAGTGGAATTCCTCAGGGTTTCGTTCTTGGGCCACTTGTATTCATAGTATATATAAATGATATAGACCATGGACTAAAATCTACTGTTTCCAAAGTTGCTGAATGGCAAATGATCACTTAAATCAATTAGATATTCAAGAAGATTTAGATATGTTACAACAATGGTCTGAAAAGTGGCTAATGAAATTTAACACAAATAAGTGCAAGGTAATGCACATAGGTAAAAATAACAGTAAGTACGATTACAAGATATTTGGAAATTCGTTAACAAAAGTGGATAGTGAAAAAGACCTCGGCGTAATTATCAGTAACGATCTCAAATCATCCAAGCAGTGTATTTCAGCCTCTGAAAAAGCAAATAAGATTCTAGGACTGATTGCCCGATCTTTTGATTTCTAAAGTCCATCACTCATTAACAAGCTATATAAATCGTTAGTTCGTCCACATTTGGAAAATGCTGTTTCCGTATGGTCACCGAATCTCATTAAAGACATTGACAAATTGGAAAAAGTACAACGGCGAGCCACAAAACTGATTCCAAATATCAAAAATGAATCATACGAAAATCGACAAAAACATATGAACCTCTCTTCCCTAAAAAAGCGTAGACTCAGAGGTGACTTGATACAGGTCTTTAAAATTCTAAAGGGAATTGACAACATCAAAAGTGACAAATTTTTCACACTGAATGAGAATGAGACAAGAAACAATGGTCTCAAACTGTCCGGAAATGGATTAAATTCGGAAGTAGGTAGAAACAACTTCGCCAACCGTGTAGTTAATGAATGGAATAAACTTCCTGAAGAGACAGTGCAATGTAGTTCAGTTCGAAGCTTTAAGAATCATTTAGATAAACACCTAAGCAAAATGCTGTAATGATTATGATTCATTTCATATGATTTGTTTATGTTTTATTAACATTTGTCTGTTTTGATTCTCATTTATTATTAGTTATATCTCAATTTATTATTATTCACTATTTACCTGTTTGTTTATTATTTAACTATACCTATGCATTTATTTATGTATTTTATTTGTTATTTACATTATTGTAGTTTTTATTTATTAATTCATTATTATGATTTTTTCGCATCCGACCTAGGTATGGACCAAAAGGTCTCCTGTCGGCATGCTCCGCCTTTGTAATCCTTTGTAGAAAAAGAGTTTATTTCCAAATGTCATAATGACACAAACACTTATCGGAAGACTAGCCTGCATAAAGGATTTGATGAAATACAGTGCATACCACGCTTCACGTAAGTGCCCTTGGCGGAACGACTAGTCCTTGAACTAAGTCGTTTCGTTTTGCAGGGTCACGGTGGCGTGACGGAACGGTCTTCGTCTTATAAAAAGCAAGCCGCTCAGGCGAGGATTCGAATCCCTGTAGAAGAGTTTATTTCCAAATTATTCACAATAAAATTAAATATAACACTGCACTGTACAAGTTATACAAATAATGGATAAAAGTTGGATTATGTACCACGTGGATTGTACAAGTAATTATGTGTACAATCTACATGGTATTTGATTTGATTATAATAAGATAAGATATTTTACTGCAGGATATATGTTTACGTATGACCTTTCTGTAAGGAGAACTAAAAATCATTAAAAAGAATCCCAGGTCTAATCGTGATCGAGAATGAAGTGAGGACCCTACACCAGAAGGCACTGAGTAGCGCCACAAAGCCATCACTTTTGCCCTATGCCCTTGGACTGCTGGGACCGGTGACAGTCACTGCTGAAAATCGGAGAGGATTGTAGGATTCGAACCCACAACTAAACGAATGTAAGTCCAGTACATTTACGATTACGCAACCATATAAAATTGGAATCTTTTAAACAGTAGTGGCACCACCTTGCCTCCCCTCTGCCAAAGGATAATGGCTCACTGGTGCTATTACTAGTATAGTAGTTAACAAACTCGTTCTTAGTGTTGTCCATTCGGACCTGACGCCATCCTTGACAGACGCGTAACCTGACTTCATACAATAGTCTGAGCCTTTAAACGTCCCCACTATTTCACTCGACAGAGTATATGAACCCTTCTACCACTGTAATTCTTGGGCAGAGGTTCTCTCGGAGACAATTCTGATTGAAGTCAACTACTCTAATAGCTTAAAATTTTCTAAGATTCAAGTTCATCAATTTTAAAAATATATTTCTGTTCACGTTGTTCACCCTTCAACACCCACAGGAGCATTGT
>NC_134796.1:20113507-20121007 GCF_046742065.1 Oratosquilla oratoria
AAAATTTACTCACACATACTACACCACCCCCACCCCCCCGCCCATTCCTCCTCATGCAATCACATCATCATCCATATACAACCATTCTCCACTCACCTCTGTCTTCCGTCCTCTCCCTTCCTTCCTCAACAGACATTCCTCTCTTCCCCAAAGCCCCCTTCACCCCATCCATCCACCTCATCCTGGGACATCCCCTCATGTTCACTCCCTCCACATCTGCCTTCCATACCTCTTTTACTAGTCTTTCTTCACTCATTCTTTCCATGTGTCCAAACCATCCTAATATTCTTTCATCAACCCTATCTCCCAAATCCTTTTTCACCCCTGTTCTCCTCCTCACCTCCTCATTTCTCACTCTATCCAGCCTAGTAACCCCCACCATACTTCTCAGACGCCTCATCTCAAACACATTCAAACTCCTTCTCTCTTCTTCTCTTATGTTCCACGTTTCTGCCCCATACAGTGCTGTTGGCACAATCACTCCTTCATACAGTCTCCTCTTCGCATCCATTCCAAAATGTCTATTCCTCATTACACTCTTTAAACCACCAAGGCATTTACTCGCTTCTCTCAATCTACATTCTACCTCCACCTTCACTCCACCTTTTCCTGCTACACTTGCACCCAAATATCTAAAACTATCCACTTCCTCCAGTCGCTCTCCCTTAATGTTCACTTCCAGTCTACTGCCACTTTCACCCCTTGTACATCTCATCACCTTACTTTTACCCACATTTATCTTTAGCTTTCTTCTATCACATACTCTCCCAAACTCTGCCACCAGCTTCCTCAATCCCTCCTCTGACCCTGCCACAAGCGCAGTGTCGTCCGCAAACAACAGCTGGCTCACCTCCCACTTTTCTCCATTTTCTTTAACCATCTCCAATCCCTGACTCACTACCCTAGCATTCACCTCTCGCACCACCCCATCCATGTATAAGTTGAACAGCCAGGGCGACATAACGCATCCTTGACGAAGTCCCACCTTTACTTCAAACCACTCACTCTCTCCATTTCTAATCCTAACACATGCTCTACTACTCTCATAAAAACTCTTGACAGCTCCCAAAAGCTTTCCTCTATCCCATAAATCTGAATAACCTCCCACAGTGCCTTTCTGTCTACTCTATCATAAGCCTTTTCCAGATCCATAAAAGCCCAAAAAAACATCCTTCCCCTTTCCTATAGCTTTCTCACATATCTGTCTTACCACAAAGATATGATCTACACAACCTCTACCCGTCCTAAATCCACACTGTTCCTCACCAATTACTCCTTCTGTTCCTCTCCTAATCCTCTCAATTAAGATCCTCCCATAAGCCTTCCCTACTACACTCAACAGGCTAATCCCTCTGAAATTACTACATTCACACTTGTCCCCTTTTCCCTTGTAAAGAGAAACTATACAGGCACTACTCCAGTCCTCCGGTACTCTACCCTCTCTCCAGCAAACATTAAATAACCTCACCAACCAGTCCACCATCACTGAACCTCCCTTTTTCAGACATTCTTCATGACATCCATCCAGACCAGGTGCCTTACCTGCTTTCATCATCTTTACAACTGCCTTCACCTCATCCTTCCTTATTTCTCCTCCATTCTCCTCACTCATCACTCTCATTTTCTTCGCATTTCCCACTGCAGCTATCTTTCCTTTCCTATCCTCCTTCACATTCAGCAACTCCCTAAAATATTCTGCCCATCTTCCCCTCACTGCCATCTCTTCCATTATCAACTCTCCATCTGTACCTTTTACCTTTTCTTCCCTACTTGATTCGCCTCCTCTTCCTCTCTTAATTTCTTTCCAAAACATCTTTTTATTACTTTCAAAATTTTCTGTCATACTCCTACCCCATTTCACATCTGCTCTCCTTATAATAATAATGATAATGAAATAATAATAATGGCAATTGGGATTTTGAATCCATAAACGAAAAGAAAAGAAAGCGTTCGAAGTGGACAAAGGAACCACATTTCTCAAACCATCTTAATGAAGGAGCTGAAATTACATCCAGATGATTGGCGCAATTATGTGCGCATGGACGAATCAACACATTTAGAACTTCTGAGTTTGGTCATTCCATTCATTACTTGTAATGACACCGTTATGAGAAAGACCATTAGCCCTCATGAACGACTGAGTGGTATATTACTTTTTTTTTTTTAGCAACGGGCAGATCTCCGCAAGACTTGAGATTTTCAGCTCTCATCGCAACTGGCACCTTATCTGTGATTATACCAGAAACTTGTCATGCCATCTACAAAGTTCTTAAGAAGGACTTTTTAAAGGTGAGTTATGATAGTCAAAGTGTGACGTTCATTTATTGTGGAAAAACAGTACATAGTCAGGATATGTGAAAATATTGAAACCTCCTGTTGAAATGTGCAATACTTCTAAACACAGTGGTAAACAAAGGGACAAAACCAAACCAATCCAAAAATGTAACCCGTTATTATCACATTCTTCAAAGGCAAATAATATAGGTCTACAAAAGTAATAATGTATGACCTAAAATAAAAAAAATACCTCCTCAAGTAAATCAATATTACAAAATAAAGATAATACTCAGTCAAAACAAAATACCCCTCGTTTGCCAGCCTACTTCCAACTTATGAAACTGTTACAAGGGCTGGAAACTTGAGAAAAATTGACAAATATTGGAGTCACTATTATCGCTATACTGTGAGGAACTTGAAGACTGTGGTAATGGTGTTGCAAATGATACATGTAAATGATATGGTTCAGTTGCAATTTTAGAGGAGGCAGTCAAAATCTCATTCTTTGCTTCAAAAAGTACATCAGTTATCAACTTCCTAGCAAAGCTTGCTGTTTTCATGCCCAGGTATTCCAGTCTTTGGTCAACGTATTTCCCAAAAGTCTTATTGGCACTGTACACAACACGATCATCACGTGGCATGGAACGTGCATGATGTCGCCCACGACCTGACGCTTCTCTGCCAGTGCGACCCAGCTTGACCCGATATAACCTAACCCAGTGCAATTATGTAATACGCACCACGGGTGACTACCCACGTGGTATATATAGCGGCTCCCGCCGCATGTAAAACCAGTTCACTCGTACCTTACAATAAAGGAGACGAACTCACCAAAACCTCTTTCTCTTCACCAACAGTAGCATCGCTACACTGGTGACCATTCGGAGCGACAATGGACCCATCTACCGCTGGCACCACCGACGCCACGCTGCCCGCTGCCCGCTACCAACGCCGTCTCCCTGAAACTACCACCTTTTTTCTACGGTCGAAGCTCCCTCCTGGTTTTGACGGACGGAGATCCAGTTCCGTCTGCGGAATATCAGCGCGTCCCAAACGAAGGCAGACTATGTTCTCGAAGCGATCTCCGAGGATGTGTTCCCACTTATCTCCCAATGGCTCGATCAACACGACTGCGTTATCCAGTATGACGTCCTGAAACAGTATTTGCTTCAATAATTCACGCCATCAGCAGCCTTAAGAGCCGCAAAAATCCTCCAACTCTCCTAACAGCCACTGGGGGACATTAAACCAAATACAGCATACCTCGAGATGATGTCCATTGCTCGCCTCCCACCCACAGCCAACGGAACCAGCGCCCGTCGCATCCGCCCTTGTTAACACCGAAGAAATGACCACCGACGAATTTTCACGGAAGGCGGACCATCTCGCCGATGCCCACGCCGCCGCAGCAAGGAGTCAGGATGTTTATGCTGCTGACGACATCACGGACGAAATCTCCGCCGCAGCAGCATCGCCAACCAACAGGCGCCAACAACACCAGCAAAGGCAGCGACGCCGGACCACCACCCCTCTGCGCCTGTGTTAATACCACACAAGATTCGGCGCCTACGCCAAGAAATGCCAACCAGAATGTACCCGGACAAAAAACGCCTAAAAGGGCCACCGTCCATCACGGTGGCCTCTACAGGCGCAACGGGCCTCTACATCAACGACAAGGCCTCTAAAAGTCGTTTCCTTGTCGACACTGGTGCTTGCAGGTCCATATTTCCTGTATCCTCTGCAGAGCGCCGGGTCACCAAGGACGTTGGCGTCAGGCTCGTCGCCGCTAACAGCACTACCATAGCTGCCTACGGGTGGAAACGCCTGCACCTGACCTTTGGGAGTCACCACTACTGGAACTTCATCGTGGCAGACGTCAAGACGCCCCTCCCCGGTGCTGACTTCCTCGCTCATTACAGGTTACTGGTCGACGTCGCCAACAGCCACCTAGTCTACGCAACCACATCCGCCACAACGACTCTGCAAATCGCGCCACAGCCAACCACGGTCGCCGCCATCGACGTTAGAATGCCCTACGCCCACCTGCTTATGGAACTCTCCGACGTCTTCAAGCCTGAGCTGTGACAGACACCACAGACGCCAGCTCAGTATGGCGTGTACCACTACATGAAGACCTCTGGGCCCCCGGTATTTGCCAAATACCGCCGCCTACCGCCCGAGAAACTCGCCGTCGCCAAGAAAACCTTCCAAGAGATGGAGAGACTAGGCAAGCTTCGCCCACAAAACTCAGGCCAGATCAGACATCCGTCCAACACGTTGGTTCAACATGTTTACCCCTTTCACATGTTCAAACATACTCTCAAACATCGTGTTGTCAAACGTGTTAGTCAACATGTTTGACCTTGTAAAACCCCCTTTACATACTACACGCGTCCTCAGAGACCCGTGACACTATTCTACAAGACATTCATTCGTTGCAGAAAAGTCTGAAGGAGTCCCTTTATATCGATTCAATTCATATGGAGGGACAACTGATGTTTTCACTCTCCTTCTCTTATGAGGCTGACCCATCCGAGGACCGTCAAACAGCTACTGGAAGAGTTCACAGCCTCCACCTAAGGTCATCAGCCATCTTAACACACTCTCGAACACCAAGCTGACCTTCTGGCGTCAGTTTGGCGTTAGCTCTTTAAACCCCATTCTGTGCAAGGAACACATTGCAATTTTCAGAGTTAATTGTTTTATAAATAACTATAGTGACCTAACTCCCGATGAGACTATTGATCTAAGTTAGATGAGGACGATCCTCTTATGTCCCTCATTGTATTGGATGACGTAAAATTAAAGTCCTCAGGCCCTTCAGGCATTGATGCAAACCTATTCAATCGCATACTAAACAACGGATTACTATAGGTCAGATGCAAAAAAAAAATCATACTGATAATAAATAAATAAATGAATAAACAAAAATTATAATAATGTAAATAATAAATAAAATACGTAAATAAATGCATAGGTATAGTTAGATAATAAACAAACAGGTAAATAGCAAATAATAATAAACTAACATATAACTAATAATAAAGGAGAATCAAGCAAATAATGATAAACAGACAAATTATAACAAAACAAATAAGCAAATAATATAAAATAAACTATAATCATTACAGCATCTTGCTTAGATGTTTATCTAAATGATTCTTAAAGCTTCGAACTGAACTACATTGCACTACCGAGCAAGAAGTTTATTCCATTCATTAACTACACGGTTGGCGAAGTTATTTCTACCCACTTCCAAATTGAATTTATTTCCGGACAATTTGAGGCCATTGTCTCTTGTCGGGTTCTCATTCAGTGTGAAGATTTTGTCATTTTTTATATTGTCAATCCCCTTTAGAATCTTAAAGACCTGTATCAAGTTACCTCTGAGTCTACGCTTTTTTAGGGAAAACAGATTCATTTGTTTTAGTCGATTTTCGTATGATTTATTTTTTGTACTTTGAATCAGTTTTATGGCTCGCCGTTGTACTTTTTCCAATCTACCAATGTCTTTAATGAGATTCGGTGACCATACGGAAACACCATATTCCAAATGTGGACGAACTAACGATTTATATAGCTTGCTAATGAGTGATGGGCTTTTGAAGTCAAAAGATAGCGCAATCAGTCCTAGAATCTTATTTGCTTTCTCAGAGGCTGAAATACACTGCTTGGATGATTTGAGATCTTTACTGATAATTACACAGAGATCTTCTTCACTATTCACTTTTGTTAACATATTTCCAAATAACTTGTAATCGTACTTACTGTTATTTTTACCGATGTGCATTACCTTGCACTTACTTGTGTTAAATTTCATTAGCCACTTTTCAGACCATTGCTGTAATTTATCTAAATCTTCTTGAATATCTAATTGGTTTAAGTGATCATTTGCCATTCCGCACAGTTTTGTATCATCAGCAAATTTAGAAACAGTAGATTTTAGCCCATGGTCTATATCATTTCTTTATACTATGAATACAAGTGGCCCAAGAACGGAACCCTGAGGAACTCCACTTCTAACATTTTTCCATCTGAAAGTTTTTCCATTTAAAACAACTCTCTGTTTTCGATCATTCAACCAATTACTAGTCCAACTTGATAGGTTACCACTTATTCCGTGTGAAGCTAATTTAGTAAGTAGTCTTTCGTGTGGGACGGTATCAAAAGATTTTGCAAAGTCTAAATATATTATCTATATTATTTCTTTTGCCATAATTCGAGATAACTGTGTTGTAAAATTCGAGTAAATTAGTCACGCAAGAACGTTTCCGTCTGAAACCATGCTGGCTATCATTTATCAAACGATTACTTTCTATGTGATGTTCGATAGTATCTCTCATGATAGTTTTCATCATTATTCCTACGATTCAAGTCAAACTTATAGGTTTTTTCACCTTTTTTGATATGGGAGTAACGTTAGCTAGCTTCCATTCTCTTGGGGCATGTCTGGATATGATGGATTTCTTGAAAATTATTTCTAATGGAACAACAATCTAATTTTTCATTTCCTTTAAAATTCTTGGATGCCAACCGTCAGGCCCTGGTGTTTTATTAACTTTGAGTTTCTCTATGCACCTTTTAATTTTTTCTTTTGTTATATTTACAGTAGTGAGTAAGTTGACCCTAGACTTTTCACAGGTTTCAGTTTGGAGTTCACTTTGAGATGTTTCGTTTACGAAAACCGAGCTAAAATAATTGTTTAAAATATTACATATTCCTTCATTTGAATATTCAAGTTGACCGTCAGCAAAGAGAAAATACAAATCAACAAAAGAAACCAAAGCGATATCTAATAAACTAAATACACGAAGCTTACTCTGCTTACCTTATACTATTTCTCCTACCTTTGGAGTACAGTAACAAAATACTGTTTTGAATTTAAATAGAACACTACACTTTATCTTATATCTGTAACTATATAACGCTATACGTACACAATTACAAAAACACAACACAGTCACTTGTCACTATTCGAAGATATGAATTTCACAGGTGTCTGTACAGAAAACGAGCTCTCTGGCTGAGGTCACGAAGCAGACTGAGCTAAGGTCACGAAGCAGACTAAGCATTATACACTATTTTACTTGCCTTTGGGTACTTCCCACATCTTTTCAAGACGTCATATCATCCTCATTACCAAGCCACAGGAACTTACCTCTGTCCCTATTTCCTACCGGCCCATCTCCTTTCTAGAGTATTTTGGTAAGGTGTTCAAGCATA
>NC_134796.1:20123507-20128507 GCF_046742065.1 Oratosquilla oratoria
GGCAGTAGTCATTTCACGAAGGTTTATAGAAGCACTCAGCGCTAGTTTTATATGCACTCAGATTTAATAATCTTCCTGTTAACGGAGTCGAGTTTAACAGGTCTATTTAAGTTTTAGGCTGACGTGTCCAACATGTCGAAATGAAATGTAAGTTTGTTGTACCATCAACACAAAGCACTTGAGTGAACTAGGAATATTCTAGTATGGATCACTGTTATTTTACTTTTTGTATGGGTGAAGCGTTTATCTATTGGGGCACTAGCGGGCACTCATGAGTCCGTACACGGAAAACACTAACTTCTGTTTCTGAGGAGGGTTAGGTAACTTTTCGCTGCCACCAATAAATTCACAGGTGATGTCGAAGAGTATCCGAATAGAACTCGTCAGTGCCCTTTCCTTAACTATATTTGGCAGTCTCTACATGGCATACATCCTCCGGGATCTACTTTCACCTGTTAACTGCCTCCCCTGGGTCCGGTCTTGGTTTATATAGTTTAATCGCTGATGTCAGCGTAGTTAACAGTTACATCATTTCAGTTCTTTTGTTACAAATGGAAGGTTTAAATATTTACTGTTATAATATAATTAGACATATTATTGTGACTTAATTTGTGTTCAGGTTTATTTGGGGATATGGTGTATATTGTGTTTGGAGGTATGTTCATTGGCTACTAGCTCTTATCATACCTTGATCATGTCATGGTCGCTTGCCTTAGGGCGTGGATGGATGATTGTTCATATATGTATGTACTGTAGTTTTCCATGGGTAATGTTGTAATATGTAAGGTTATAAATAATGGCTATAATCCTAATTTATTTCTTAATAAAAACCTATGGAAAATTATGGTTAGAACATACAAGCCCTATATACAAGACAACAAAGCAGATTACTGTTATAGTT
This sequence comes from Oratosquilla oratoria, assembly GCF_046742065.1. NCBI lineage: Eukaryota > Metazoa > Arthropoda > Malacostraca > Stomatopoda > Squillidae > Oratosquilla > Oratosquilla oratoria. The sequence goes on from NC_134796.1 coordinate 20,124,409, forward strand.
AAAAGGAGCAGATGACAAAGAATTCATACTCAACCCAGTAATTTTTTTCTTTTTATATTCACCTCAACGGGGTGCCGTATCTACTTGGATGTTGGCCACCATGGAGCTCCATTCCTGTCTGCACATGGCTCTTCTTAACAAGATGGCATTTGTTATTTCTTCTCCTACAGATGTCCTTAGCTCGTCTACATATTTTCTGTGTGGTATTCCTCTTGCCCTCTTTTCTTCTATATTTCACGTTAGGCACGTATGTTCTAATTGTTGTTTTCTCATGACGTGTCCTACAAAGTGCAACTGTCTTTTCCTGATAGTTTCTATTATTTTCCTCTGTGTTCGTATTTGCTGCAGTATTTCTTCATTTGTTTTAAATTCTGTCCATGAAATTTTCAGCATCCTTCTCCAAACCCACATTTCTACTGCTTTTATCCTTTTGCAATTGTTTATTAATTGTCCAAGTTTCACATCCATACAATAACACTGACCAAGTGTAAGATTTTAGAAATATTTTTCTTGTTCTTATATTGATTTTATTGTTAATTACTGTGTTTAATTTTGTTGAAATCATGTTTCGTTATGGCTATCCTTCTTTTTATTTCTTCGTCGCTTTTACCATTCCAAGTTAACATATTTCCCAGGTAACTGAATTAGTTCACCTGTGTGTCAATTTTCTTCTTCCTACTTGAATTATTACCCTTGGACAGTCTTGTTTTTTCGTCATTACCATCACTTCGATTTTCTTTTTATTCTGCTTGTTTCTATTCGTACAAGTGCTGTAACTAATTCATGTAGCTGAGCTTCCGATTCTGCGAGTAACACAGCATCGTCTGTGTATCTAATATTACTGAGAACTCTTCCTCCTACTCTTACTCCTTTTAGACTCTGAAAGGAGTAGGTGGATAAACATCTCTCATGATTATCTCACTGTATAAATTAAGCGGGTCTGGCGATACTACACATCTCTGTCTCACGCCTCCTTCAAGCTTTTGTCAATCAGACAGTTCTCCTATTTTCCCTGCTGCTTCTTGCTTCCAATACAGACTTGCGATTAGGTTTAAATCCTTCCCATCCACCCCTATTTTCTTCAACATGTATATTAATAGATTGTGTTTTACTTTGTCAAATGCCTTTTCGTTGTCCACGAAACAGGCATATAAATCTTTTTGTACATATTTTCAGCTAGTATTCTTACAGCAAAATTTGCATTTCTTGTTCCCTTACAAACTCATATTGTTCACCAGCTCTTTCTGGCCTTATTTTGTTTTTTATTCTGTTTGTTATGATTCTTAAGACTATTTTTGATAAGTGGTTCATGATACTAATTGGTCTGTGTTTGCTACATTCTGAAGTCTTATGTATTTTTAGTAAAACTATGAAAATTGTCTGGCACATTTGTTTGGTTAATTCCCCAGTTTTATAGACTTTATTAACTATTTCTGTCATAATTTTGGTTCCAAAGTCTCCCAAAGCCTCACACATTTCCGTTGCCATTCTATCTTCTCCTATCATTTTTCCTTTTGTCATTTTTTATATTGATGTTTTTATTTCATCTTTCATTATGTCTGGACCCTCTTCATCAAAAGTGCCCCCTAGTTCTTCCCTTATACATCTACAAAAAAAGAATACTCGATGTATTCCTTCCACCTTTTCTTCACTACTTTTTCTTACATTGCTACTGTTCCGTCTTTCTTGAAAATTACTATATTTTGTTTGTGATTTCTTGTTTTTATCACTTCTTTTATTTTTCATGCATCTTTTGTTGGTCTGTTCTTTCTAGGTGTTCAACTTCTATGCATCTTTCCTCCATCCATTTTTCTTTTGCTCTTATACATTTCCTATGTACCTTTCAGTTAAGCTCTTTTTATTTCTCTTCAACATTGTCTTTGTATTTTCTTCTCTTTCCCATTTATTCATGAATCTCATCTGTCATCCATGGTTTCTTATTTCTTCTTTCTCTTGTTGGTATAATTTCTGACTCCTTTTTCATTATTGCATACCTGTTTTTGACTTCTACACTGAATTGTTCTCTGATTTCTGTGTTCTTTCATAGTGTTACGAACACATAAACTGTTTCTTGCAAACTATATCGTTCGGGTGGTCAGGCAGGCAAGGAGGAGGAGATGAAGAAGAGGCGATGTCAAAGGATTACAAAGGCGGAGCATGCCGACAGGAGACCTTTTGGTCCATATCTAGGTCGGATGTGAAAAAATCCTAATAATAATAATAATAATAAACAAATAAATAAAAACTATAATAATGTAAGTATCAAATAAGATACATAAACGCATTGGCACAGTCTGACAACAAACAAACAGGTAAATAGTAAATAATGATAAATTGACATATAACTAATAATAAATGAGAATCAAACACACAAATGATAACAAAACAAAACAAATAATATAAAAGAAATAATAATCATTACAGCATCTTGCTTAGGTGTTTATCTAAATGATTCTTAAAGCTTCGAACTGAACTACATTGCACTGTCTCTTCAGGAAGTTTATTCCATTCATTAACTACACGGTTGTCGAAGTTGTTTCTACCCACTTCCAATTTTAATCTATTTCCGGACAGTTTGAGACCATTGTTTTTTGTCTGATTCTCATTCAGTGCGAAAATTTTGTCACTTTTGATGTTGTCAATTCCATTTAGAATCTTAAAGACCTGTATCAAGTCACCTCTGAGTCTACGCTTTTCTAGGGAAAACAGATTCATATGTTTTAGTCGATTTTCGTATGATTTATTTTTGATATTTGGAATCAGTTTTGTGGCTCACCGTTGTACTTTTTTCCAGTTTGTCAATGTCTTTAATGAGATTCGGTGACCATACGGAAACAGCATATTCCAAATGTGGACGAACTAACGATTTATATAGCTTGTTAATGAGTGATGGACTTTTGAAGTCAAAAGATCGCGCAATCAGTCCTAGAATCTTATTTGCTTTCTCAGAGGCTGAAATACACTGCTTGGATGATTTGAGATCGTTACTGATAATTACGCCCAGATCTTTTTCACTATTCACTTTTGTTAACGAATTTCCAAATAACTTGTAATCGTACCTACTGTTATTTTTACCTGTGTGCATTACCTTGCATTTAATTGTGTTAAATTTCATTAGTCACTTTTCAGACTATTGCTGTAGTTTATCTAAATCTTCTTGAATATCTAACTGATTTAAGTGATCATTTGCCATTCCGCACAGTTTTGTATCATCAGCAAATTTGGAAACAGTAGATTTTAGTCCATGGTCTATATCATTTATAAATACTATGAATAGAAGTGGCCCAAGAACGGAACCCTGAGGAACTCCACTTGTAACATTTTTCCATCTGGAAGATTTTCCATTTAAAACAACTCTATTTTCGATCAGTTACTAGTCCAACTTAATAGGCTATCACTTATTCCGTGTGAAGCTAATTTAGTAAGTAGTCTTTCGTGTGGGACGGTATCAAAACCTTTTTCAAAGTCTAGATATATTAAATCTATATTGTTTCTTTTGTCATAACTCGAGATAACTGTGTTGTAGAATTCGAGTAAGTTAGTCACGCAAGAACGTTTGTATCTGAAACCATGCTGGCTATCATTTATCAAACGATTACTTTCTAAATGATGTTCAATAGCATCTCTGATGATGCATTGGGACCGTCAGATTGCGCTTACAGCTTAGCCGAACCATGCTATTAGACTGTTGGAGACATCGTCTCGAGCCGGTTAACTTCCTGTATCCTTTGCCCACCATTGACAATCCCTAGTTACGCTACCTGTCTACAGACTAGAACAGTCAAACTGCGTAAATACGTGTGATGTTATACTTCATGTTCGTTGGTGAATCGACGTCAGACACAGTGTGTTGCAAATAAGTGCCTGTGACTGATTTCCGTGTGTGTGTCTACGGTGACTTCATTGATTATGCAATTGCTTGACTCGTTTACGTTGTTTGTGTCTACGCATGTATGACTTCTGGTACCTTTATTCACGAGTGTTTTATTTATTCCCTCGTTTATAGGAGTTTATTTGCGTGAGTGTGTAGATTATTATATTTTCATTGTATAGTTTGAGAGCCAATTTGTGCTTGCCTTGTTGTATTAATATATGTGGC
>NC_134796.1:20139544-20149544 GCF_046742065.1 Oratosquilla oratoria
TATATTTGTTTTTAATGCCGAAGGAGTTCAATAAATTCAATATATAGTAATACATATACCAAAAGCTCATTCTCCTCTTTATGGCAGGTGACTGGATGGGTGTCGAGGTAAGGCATCCAATACAATGAAAGTTCAATCAAATAGCACCACCCACACCACACCCTCCACCCCACTGCCTGGATGAAGGTTCTCTCGGTAACGGTTCCTTGCGAGCCCGAGTGACCCACTCTGTCCGCCATCACTTCGGCCAGTAGAGTCTAGAGAGCGAGACCCCTCGTCGTGTGCAGCATTGTGACTTTGGGAACTACTCCTGTGTCTACTATGACCTCAGCCCAGAAAATGTAGTTGAAGCACTTCACACTAGCGTCTTCTTCAGTCTACAGCACTTCTGGCGCTGCTGTGATCAAAGTTCTCGACGTGACATTCCCTGAGCTGACTGAAATCACTTGAAATTGGTCAGAGTTAAACCCGTCAAAGACGTCTTTTTGGTGATGCTGTTTCACTTGATTGAGAATATGTCGCGTAATCTGTCAGGTAAGTCTCTGAAGTGAAATGGTAACAATGTATGTCACTCGTTATTAGGTCTTACATAGTTCACTATATACGTTAATTGTTTTGGAGATTCTTAATCTAACGAACATGTACACAAACACACACACACACACACATATATATACACACATACACTATCACATACACATACACACATACTATCACACACACTATCACACACACTAATACGACTGAAGTGTTTAGAACAATGAGTTCGGGGTAATATAGATGAAAAATTTAATCGATTCCACGGTGAACAACATAGAACGGCAAGTGGCAGGCACATGGAATTTCGAATATGTATGGATAAGAAGATGCAACAGAGAATGAAAAAAATAAGAGACAAGTTAGTGAAACTTATTAAAAAGTAGATAAACGCAATAGAAGTCAAAATATTTATTTGAGACTGATAGACCTGAAATTGATATGGAAAGAGAAAAAAAAAACGAAAAAATAAAGAGGATACAAAAAGCTAGAAAGTGCAAAATACCATTGTAAATGGATTAATATCAGCTACCATAGAGATTACAAAGGATTACAAAGAATTACAAAGGAAGAGCATCCCGACAGGAGACCTTTAGATAATGAAAAATAATAAACAAACAGAAAAATAACAATAATTTATAATGAATAATGAATAAATAGATAATAAAAAATACCGATACTAATAAATAACCGATACTAATAAATAAATACAATAAAATAAATGGCAGGCATTACAGCATACTGCTTACGTGCTTATCTAAATGAATTTTAAAACTTCGAATTGCACTACATTGCACTGCATATGCAGGAAGTTTATTCTATTCATTTACTACACGGTTTCTACCCACTTCCAGATAAAATCTATTTCCTGAAAGTTTGAGACCATTATTTGATTCACATTCAGTGTGAAATTTTCGTCACTTTTGATGTCATTACCCTTTAGAATCACCCCTGTGTATACGTTTTAGTCGATCTTCGTATGATTTATTTCTGATATTTGGAATCAGTTTTGTGGCTCACCGTTGTACTTTTTTCCAATCTGGCAATGCCTTTAATGAAATTTGGTGTGGGGGGGGGAATAGATTCATGTGCTTTAATCGATCTTCATATGATTTATTTCTGATATTTGGAATCAGTTTTGTGGCTCGCCGTTGTACTTTTTCTAATCTAACAATGCCTTTAATGAAATTTGGTGACCATACGGGAACAGCATATTTCAAATGTGGACAAACTAACGATTTACAATGCTTGATAATGACAGATGGGCTTTTGAAATAAAAAGATCGCTCAAACAGTCCTAGAATCTCATTTGCCTTCTCTGAGGCGGAAATACAATGTTTAGATGGTCTGAGATCATCACTGATAATTACGACGAGATCCTTTTCACTGTCCATTTTTGTTAACGAATTTCCAAATTATTCATAATCGTATTTATAGTTATATTTTATGTATAACCTTACATTTACTTGTGTTAAATTTCATTAGCCACTTTTCAGACCATTGCTGTAATTGATCTAAATCTTCTAGAATATCTAATTGGTTTAAATGACCATTTGCCATTCCGCAAAGTTTTGTATCACCAGCAAATTTGGAGACAATGTACTATGAATAGAAGTCCCCCAAGAACGGAACCCTGAGGAACTCCACTCTTAATATTTTTCCATTGAAAAAGTTTGCCATTTAGAACAAATCTCTGTTATCTAGCTGATATTATTTTAGATCAATCTAGATCAAAAATAGAATATCTGAGTGATAGAAAATAGTACAAGGAAAAGAGAAAAATGAGATAAGAAGGGAAGAGTGATGAAAAACATATGGGTACATAATGACGAGTTGAGAGAAGAAAAGGGCGATCAAGATATATAGCACTGGCGCATGTCCCCAAGACAAGACCAGCTCATCTGTATAAGGTCAGCAACTGAGTTGGAGTTTAGAAATTTTGATGGTGTTACAGAATACTTAATTTCTTTGAAGTTTACTATTAAAGAATAACTAAAATAATAGGATGTTAGGAAGAGGATGTGACATCGATGAAAATGGGATAGTTCTGTGGAAAATTGTGTTGAGTGGAAAGCTGAAGAATTGAACCTTGTTATGAGGGAACGACACTGGGCTTCCTCTGCCTCGCAGAAAGACCAAATATCATGTATTCCACAGTATTCATTCTAGAAGAACGGAGCTCAGATTGAGAAGGATGTCTGGAGAATAAGAATGTCATCAGCAGTCTACAGAAGATGTATTGACAAGTGGGACATTTATGAATAGAAGGGAAAGATTAAATGGTAGACCAGAACCCTGTGGGATGCGAGTAGTTATAGTCATAATAGTAGAGTAGTAGCCGCCTACAACAGCAGCTATAGAACGGCCAGGAGAAAAAAAAAAGAGTGAGAAGGAAGACAGATACTGTACTAGGGTAGCTCTGAAAAAAGTGCCAGACACTATCAGGTAATTTTCATACCTCCCACACCAAATTTCTCCAGAGAAGATGAACAAGACTTAGACAGAAACGTTAGATCTCCATTGAAACAACCTCTGTAAAAACTACAAAAGCAATCAGGGAGGTCATGAACCAGGAGATGTTTCATAATCTTCGTTTCAAAGGCAATTCAAAAATTCTAGGTAGACAATAGTCAGAGGGCTGAGAGCCGTCACCTCTTATTAGAATACATTGAATACAAACATACTAACAGCATAAAGAGTAGGAACAAGTTGATATAAAAATACAGAGCTGTTTTCCAAGGTGGGCAGCCAGCATGCATGCTTAGAAAGCATGTTTATGTGCATATGATTCGTGATAACAGAATTCTATGCTAATTCTCATGCAAAACAAGTGACATAGAATATAAACAATATCTCATCAGAGTTTTGTCGGCACGAATCAAAGGCCTTCCAAATTAATTCCTCTGAAAATTAAGATGTTTTATTCACTGTTGTCATCACACTTCACCTATTGTGTGTCTTATACATTTTTCACTACACTTTGTATCCCTTGTCTCTCCATTCAGAAAATACGAGGATGAGAAATGAAGAGACCATCACCAGGTGCTGTTGGAGGTGTGGCTACTTCCCCCGGTCGATCATGACACTCCTTCTGATTTTTCTCATCACAGCTGCCTTGGTTGATGGCGAGCGCAATGAAATGTTCACATCGGTGAGTTTGTGATCTTTTGTGTATGCTATTTGGAACAAACGGATATTCGGGAACCTTTTTCGAATGAATATATATAAATACGTATCTATATGTATATATATATATATATATATATATATGTATATATATATATAAACAGGAAACACAAAATTATTGAACACGTAGAGCTTTCTCCATCACATCTACACCAGCGGAAATTTTGGTTTAAAGTCTTATGATTTCAAAAGCCATTCAGAATGACCTAGTTAATTCCAGATTAGATCCTCTTGACATATAGATTTTAGTAATGAGACATATAGATCTCTATGGCGTTTGTTTTTTCACCATCTTTCCCTGTATCCAGTTCTCTTGTCACCACAATTCTTTGACCAGACACTTTCACCTACTCCTATAAAAACAAATTAGCCGACTCCCTTTCAGGCTTCTATGAACCATGACATGATCCAAGATTTTTCGTAATCCACCAATTCCACTACATCAGATATTACTGCGCATCGAGTTTTCAATGGTATTGTCCACCATCATTATCTGAAATTTTGTGCATCCAACTCTCCTTTATATCTACTTTTCTACCCAAAACCCGACCAACGTTCCATCATCTGGTGTCTTACTTTAACGGTGATGCCCTTTCCAATCTATCTCGGAATGTATTATGCTGAAAAGCCATATTCGTGAATATGATAAAGTGTAGAGTTACATAATCATTATGCTTCCAGCTATTTTATATCAATAATTTTTCTATATCATTTATTTTAGAGAAAATTTAAATAACTTATCCATGGCCTCCTTGCATTCCCAATAAATAAGTGAATATCAACAGATTAAATTTTCTTAGTTGTCTTTTCATTGTAAAGTTACAGTTAAGAAAAAAGGCCGCTCAATACCTATTATTCAAATATCTCAGCCAGGAATAAACAACAACAAGAAGTATATTTGTAGCTTTAGTCCTGAATGGTACCAACTGAGAAGTTGGCTTTGCGACTGCGAAGCAAAAATTGTATTCTTTTGCTTCCCGTTATTGCTGTTTGAAGGTGAGAGAACGTGGGCAAAAGACGGTTTTAGAAACATGAACAAAATGAAAAGAAAACAAATCAAAGAAGCACATTGAAAATGTGGTTTCACTCTCATGTTTAGAAAGCATAAATGTTAAGGAGAAACTCAGTGAGGCACACAAATTACAAAGGTGATTCAGTAAATCCAGGGATTAATACAGTTTGCATCTGAATTAGATCCAGATTTGAAGAACTATTTAGAAACCAGTATGGTTTTCAAATTTGTTTCTATGACCATTCAGAATGAGATATTTGACTGCCTGCTGCAAATATACCATGAGAAGATAAGGACATAATTTATAGAAGCTTCCTTGTAGCTGTCATGACTGATGACACAACAGATGTTTTGGGACACACTCAAATGGTCATAGTTATACGGTACATGTTGAATGGAGAAATGTTTGAATTTTGAGGGGATTCTTTATTCCAGAAAATCAAACTACAGATAGCATATTAAAACGTATTCTAGAACAATTAGACTTATTCCCTCAAGGAAATTGACAGAAACTGATAGCTCAAACATTCGATGGTGCAAATCTCTTAGAAGGGAAAAAATAAATAATTAAAAAATAAAATAAAAAATGCTTATAGTACGGCACATTTCATTCATTTTAATGCACATCAATTCAGTTCAGTAATGAGAAAAGCAACAAGTATTACATGAAACACATTTTTTCTCTACCATTTTGGCTATTCCAGCATTCTTCTCAAGATCACCGCAATGTGTATACATTCTCAAGAAGTATATGGACGTCAGCATTCAACGTCCATCTTCTACAAGGTGGAACTTTAACATACGGACTGTAAGCAGAGATCATGAAATTTTGCAACCTTTAAAAGCCTACCTCACTGAAATTTAGTCAACATCAAATGCAGATCGAACCATTGGGGAAGCACCAGGAAATTACTACCTAAATTATGATAATTCCATGCTTTGGTTAGAACCTTTTCATCATGTATCAATTTACCATCAAATGCCATCTCGAGAAATTAGTATATTTAAAGTCAATAAGTACATAATTTATTTCTAAACGGCTATCTTATAGATAAGAAACTCGAAGTTCTATGAAAATCTTTCGAAGACACTCATCGGAGAAGCTAAGGAAGTGTATGACTGTATATGTGTCGATAGAATGGACAGATATTCTTCCACTAAACACTTAGTAGCTGCTAGATTGTTCAACAAAAAAGATTTACTAGTTACAAGAACGAACTGCTTACAGAAGAGATAGTACTGACTACTGAACCATATCCCATGATTGCTAAAGAAGATCTTGAAATTGGAGTAAAAGTATTATATTGTAAATCCAATATGTATGAATAATGCAAATTAATTGAACTGCTGAAAGTTATCTTCGGAAATCATCTAGATGATATTCTAGATGAAAATCATAAAAATCTTCTTGATAATTCCAGTGACTATATCAGAGCCAGAACGCTGCTTTTCAACAACGAAGAAAAAAAAGAGATCCAAAGAACACTGTGAATCCTGATAGACTAAATGTATTTGCAGTAATTCCAATGGAGAATTTTTTCCTCAGCAGTCATCCAAAGATCAAGGAGAAAATTATTTATATTTTCGAGTAAAGTAAAACAAAACGAATAGAATTAAATTTTTAGTGAATGGATCAAGCTTGAACTGTAAGAATTCATACCCCGTCTGGGGTATTGGCTACATGTTGTTGTGGGGTAAAAAACTGCTCACTAGTATGCAGGTGATACTTTAGTGTCTATATAGGGCACCCCTACGGACCGGAGGAAATCTCTATTCATAGAGAAATTATGATACTTTTTTATAATCCTCCACTCTTAATACTGTCCTGTAAAACTTTTCTGCATGGTCATTTCCTTTTTTTTTTCGCCGACCCCTGTGCTAGGGGGAGAACAATACTACCACCGAGTGCTCTCACTTGAGTCGTAAAAAGCTACTAAAATGGAACAGAGATAGGACTAGAAATCCTAGTCTCTGTAGCCCCAAAGGGGGCATTCCTAAAAATATTAAAAGCATAAGAGGGTCTGGGAGGAGTTTTTCAACCAGAACCCCAAGATTTGGGTCTTTTAGTGTGCGTGGATGTGGTACAGATGGCTGTAAAAGGGAAGAGGTAGGCAGCATGTTTGTGAGAAGGAAGATGGATGTGTTAGCATTTAGTGAATCTAAGTTGAAAGGGAGGGGCGAGTTTGAGTTTGGGAGTAGTTGGGAGGGTCTCAGGAGTGAAGAGAGTACATCGGAGAAAAGGGGTGGCATTACTAGTAAATGAGGAGACGGGTAAACGTATGTTGCAGTGGAAGGAGGTCTCGACAAAGTTAATATAGATGAAGGTGAAACTGGGAAGAGAGATGTAGGTTTTTGTAAGTACATATGGGCCTAGTACTGAGAAGAGTGTAGAGAAAAGGGAGGCATCTTAATGTTAGTATAGGAAATAAACCAATAGACAGAGTGATTCGAAAGTGTGAAGTTCCTGGAAAGAATTGTAGTGGTGAATTGATGGTGGCGATGTGTCTATAAAGAGAGTTGATGAGAGAAAATGAAGTGTTTAGGAAGAAAGTCAAACATAAGTATACATGGGAGAGGGTGGTGGATGGAAGGGTGGAAGATAGGGCTTTAATGGACTACATAGTGGTAACCCGGATGTATATATTCTAACGGGAAGAGTAGGGGATCAGATCATTTGTTGGTGGAAGGTAAGTTGAGAGTGGAGGATAAATGAAGAAAGAGGAAAAAGACACAAGGTAGGGAAGTGCTTAGAGTAAACTGCTTAAATGAGAAAGAAAAGGTGAAGGAGTACAAGAAGAAGCTGTGAGAGGAGTGGGAAGGAATGAAGGATAGAATAGAACAAGGAATGGAGGAGGTGTGCAAAGTTGGTGTGTGGAACAAGGAGGACGGGAGAAAATGGAAGGAAGGGTAACGAGTGGTGGGACAATTAAGCAAAGAAGGTTGTAGAAGAGAATAAATGAGCATCTACATATTGGCTGCAAAACAGGATGAGATAATTATATAAGAGGTACAAAGAAAATAAAAGAGAAGTAAAGCATAAGATAAAAGACGCAGATAGGAGAGCAGATGTGAAAAGGGGTAAGAGTATGACAGAAAACTTTGAAAGTAATAAAAAGATCTTTTGAAAGAGAATTAAGAGAGGAAGAGAAGGTGAATCAAGCAGAAAAGATAAGGTAAAAGGAGCAGATAGTGAGATGATAATGGAAGAGACGCCAGTAAGAGGAAGATGGGAAGAGTATTTTAGGGAGCTGCTAAATGTGAAGGAGGATAGGGATAGAAATGTAGTTGCAGTGTGAAGCGCTAAGAAAATGACCATGATGAATGCGGAAAAAGGAACAATAAGTAAAGATGAGGTGAAAGCAGTTATTAAAATGATGAGAGCAGGTAAGGCAATTGGGTTAGATGGGTGTCATGCACAGTGTCTAAAAATGGAGGTACACTGATGGTAGACTGGCTGGTGAGGTTGTTTAATGTTTGTTTAAAAAGGGTAGAGTGCCGGAGGACTGGGTGGTTGCCTGTACAGTTTCACTTTACAAAGGAAAAGGGGACAAGTGTGAGTGTAGTAGTGTCAGATGGATCAGTTTGTTGAGTGTAGTTGTGAAGGCTCATGGGAGGGTTTTGATTGAGAGGATAAAGAGAGGAACAGAGAGAGTAATTGGTGAGGACCAGTGTTGGTTTAAGACAGGTAGGGGTTGCGTGGATCAGATTTTGTGGTAAGGCAGATATGTGAGAAAGCTTTAGGAAAAGATGAGGATTTTTTTTAGGGAAGGGGGCTTTATGGATTTGGATAAGGCTTATGACAGGGCAGAGAATATACCACTGTGGGAGGTATTGCAGATATATGGGATAGGGGGAAAGCTGTAAAAAACAGTAAAGATTATTTACGAGGGAAGTAGAGCTTGTGTAAGAATTAGAAATGGAGAGAGTGAGTGGTATGAGGTATAGATGGGATTTTACCAAGGGTGAGTTATGTCGCCTTGGCTGTTTAATTTATACATGGATGGGGTAGTGCGAGATGTAAACGCAAGGGTGATGGGCCGGGGATTGGAGATGGTTAGGGAGAATGAAAAAAAGATGGGAAATAAACCAGTTGTTGTTTGCTAATGACACTGCGCTTCTGGCAGGATCAGAGGAGGAATTGACGAAGTTATTGACAAAGTTTGGTAAGGTGTGCGAAAGAAGGAAGTTGAAGATATATGTGGGTAAAAGGAATGTGATGAGGTGTACAAGGGGAGAATTTGGCAGCAAATTGAAAGTGAATATTAAGGGAGAGAGACTGGAGGAAGTGGATAGCTTTATATACTTGGATACGGATGTGGTGGGAAAGGAAGAAGTGGAGATGGAGGTAGAATTTAGATTGAGAGAAGTGAGTAAATGCCTTTGGGGATTAAGAAGTGTAATGAGAAACAGACGTTTAAGAATGGATGCTAAGAGGAGGCTGTATGAGGGAGTGATTGTGCCGACAACACTGTATTGGGCAGAAACATGGAATATAAGAAAGAAAGAGTTTAAATGTGTTTGGGATGAAATGCCTGAGAAGTATGAGAGGGGTTACTGGGCTGGATAGAGTGAGAAACGAGGTGAGGAGGAGAGTGGGGATGGAAAGGGAGTTGAGAGACAGGGTTGATGAAAGAGTATTAGTAAAAGAGTTGTGTAAGGCAGAGGTGGAGGAAGTGAACATGAGGAGGTGACCAAGGATGAGATAGATGGATAGACTAAAAGGGGCATTGGAAAAGAGGGGAATGTTTATTGAGGAAGAAAGGGAGAAGACAGAAGATAGGGGTGAGTAGAGAATGGTTGTGTATGGATGATGCTGTGATGCATGGAAGGAAGTGTGTGGGGGATGGGGTGTGTGTGTGTGAGTATGTGAGAATGATATTTTGACGCAGCCCGAAGGGATTTTTTTCTTGTCTTCTCTTTTTCTGTATGAGGGGAGGGAGATGGGGGGTCGCCGATTAAATGAAGTGGCGTTGCTGTGGATGTGTTGTGTCTTGTTGCATTTGCTCTGACCCAAAGCAGTGAGCGAGATGCAGGGATGACCCGTCATCCAGGAGAAGCCAAGACAAGAGGAAGGGAGGGGGTGAATGATAGTGGATCATGTGGGAATGGAATGGGTGGACGTGAATTTTATGCCTTTGTTTTTGGCTGCCTCCATTGTAAGGGGGGGAAAGCCGTTGGTATGTGTATGTATCAAAATTATGTATATTTCATTCTTATATTTGTTTTGTTTTACACAATATAGCTATGGTTGAATGTTTTTCAGAA
>NC_134796.1:20174544-20177044 GCF_046742065.1 Oratosquilla oratoria
CTTCGAAAGGTTCTAATCGTTTTAACTCTCCTATTCTTTCTTGTGCTGTTGTTGTTGTAAGAGAACATCATATTGGATCATCAAGTTTAGTTTGAGTTTCGGTGCATATTTCAGATGCTCCAATGTGGTCTGACATTTTATCTTAGCCTGGCTCTGTTTGTGTTCGTCGCCTTGCTTTGGAAGGAATTCTCCACTATTCGCGAGGATCGTATTACCACAACTATGGTAGCCAACATCACGGGTGTTCATATCGCCCTCTCTCCTGGCAGTCATTTAGGCTACTTTGAAGTCAATGATGTTGATGTTTTCCAGGATTCGCCTCCTAGCACGGCAGCTTCTGTGCTACAGTCTCCACAAGTAAGTGACACTACTCACTTGACCTCCAAGTTTGCATCGTATGTTGGTGAATTTGATTTTCCTGATGAGACGCACTGTCTCATTGCATTGTTAGTTAACCACCGTCAGGCTTTGGCTTCACTTGGTGATCCATTAGTTGTTACAGATCGTGTGGTTCATCGCATTGATCTTCAGTCAGGTGTTCGTCCTGTTTACGTTCCCTTTTACCGGATGTCTCACTCACGTCGGCTTAGAGCACAGTCTTTGGTTGTCGATTTGTTACGTGAAGGCGTTTTGCAAGAGTCTTGCTCAGAGTGAAACTTGCCACTCCTGGTGCCTAAGAAAGACGAATCTTTTAGTCCTGTTACTGATTATAGACGAGGTAACGAGGTCACTATTTCAGATCATTACCCTTTGCCTGTATTAAGTGACCTTCTCCAGTCCACTGAAACTGCTAATACGGAGTTCACCACACTGGACTTGAAAGCGTGTTTTTGACAGATTCCCTTGGAGGAGAAATCTCGTAAGGTTACGGCTTTCTCGTCTCCCAGTGGGCATTATGATTGGTTTTGTTGTCCCATGGGGTTGCCGAATGGTCCCTTGACTTGCCAGCGCTTGATTATCTCCTTTTTTCTTGGCCTAGTAGGGAATTGGCTTTTTGTATACCTGGATGATTTCCTCTTGTTTTTCAAGGATGTAGAAAGACACTTCACTACGTTGTCCATGGTCTTTGCAATGTTTTACTGAAGCACCTGTGTTGGCATTCCCAGATTACAGTCTTCCCTTTCCTTATTGTATAAATTCTTCTGGTACAAACTATGCCTTCTGTATCTACCCCTCACAATTGTTGTTTCCGTTCAAGGGATGCTATGTCTTCATAAATCATAATTGTATATGTGCATTGGTTATGTTATTATTCATGATTGTTTTGATCTGTACTTTGCATTGTTTAACTTTTAAGTGTACTGTCCTGAATTGGAATTTGTAATATTTACCTTTTAAGCGTCATGACCCTGGTATCCGACAGTTGCTATCTTTTGTCTGTTATTTAACTGGCACCAGTTTGTATATCTTTGTATGTTGTATACAATTCTCATGTGTCTCTATTGTATGCAATTATTAGGTATCTTTCTATGCTGTACGTCAGTTCGTATATATTTGTATGTTGTATACAATTCTCATGTATATCTCTATATTGTATGCAATTATTAGGTATCTTTCTATGTTGTATGCCAGTTCGTATATCTTTGTATGTTGTATACAATCTCATGTATCTCTCTATGTTTTATGCAATCATTAGGTATCTTTCTATGTTGCATGCCAGTTCGTATATATTTATATGCTGTATGCAATTATTAGGTATCTTTCTGTGTTGTATGCCAGTTCGTATATATTTGTATGTTGTATACAATTTTCATGTATGCAATTATAAGGTATATTTCTATGTTGTATGCAATTATTAGGTATCTTTCTATGTTGTACGCCAGTTCGTATGTGTATTTATATTTTGTATGCAATTCTTATGTATTCATATGTATAGTTCTTATGCGTAAATAACCACTAGGAAAAATAAACTAACGAAGCAGAGCGCTTTCGTGTAATTACATCTTCAGTGCAGATACAAAGAAGGAATTATAAGATGAAGAAACAAGGTACGGAATATATGACATAGTGAAGAGGGCATTCGGAGAGGTAGTTCTTATATGTCATGTAATTATGTATATTCATATAATTTTTTTTCTTCGCGCTTTTGTAAGACTACTCTATAAAGTAGTGTGTGTGGAGTATATTATCTTCTGTGTTACGTTATGTTTATGTAGTAGAGTGTGCTGATTCTTTTCCACACTTTTGTAATCACACTATTGTGTATGTGGAACATGTTATGTAAATTATCCTTTTTGTCTTGCTGCGGCCATTTGTTTGTCTCGTTTGCTCGGTGGGGTTACCGAGTGGTGGTTGCCGAGCGATGTAATGGTGTAATTGTAGTAGTGTATATTCGCTATATACTCTGCTTGTGTGTTTGTGGTATTGTACATTGTATATACTTGTGGGTAGGTTGGAAATACACGCTTGCCCCTTATATATATATATATATATATAAAGAATATATATATATATATATATATATATATATATATATATATATATATATATATATATATAT
>NC_134796.1:20192044-20202044 GCF_046742065.1 Oratosquilla oratoria
ATATATATATATATATCTTTTAGTTTTATTCGCGATATTTTGTTAAATCAGAGATATTTTACAAAAAGCTGTCACAGAAACTGGGGATAGACTATTGTCTAAAAGATATCGTTTGACAAAAATATTGATTTCTGAAAAAAAAAATAGACAAATAAATAAAGAAATATTCCAACACAGACCAATTTCATGAACATTTTGTTGTTGTTTTTATTCTTTTTTATATTTCATCTTACTTTTTTGTCTTATTAAATTTTGTTTTATCTAATATGATTTCATTTCATCTCGTGGAATTTATTATAAACTATTCCATCACATTTTTTATTATCATATTTGACTCCATTTTGTTTTACCTATTTCAGTCTTATATAATTTTATCTTTCTATACTTTACTCTTTATTTCATTCCATCTCATTCTACCTAACTTCTTGTTTTTGTGGTTTTCTTTATCGTACATAATCCTCCTATTGAATGACGCCTCAATTAGGTAAAGACCTTTTATGAAATACTTGGTGGAAGTAAAGGGAAACCAATCTATTTGCTTTAAATAGGATAGATAAAAAAAGAACACAGGAATATAAGTCATATATCTCAGCTGTAATAATGTCGGACAGTATTTCTGATATATATATATATATATATATATATATATATATATATATATATATATATATATATATATATATATATATATATTAATCACGAGGAACCCACAGCCGAAATAAAAGGAAACTAAGTTTCCTTTTATTCCGAATGTGGGTTCTTTGTGATTATTGTTTACAAATGTGCTACAGTACTACATTTTATCTAAGAGATACATATATACCGTGTATATATATATATATATATATATATATATATATATATATATATATATATGTATGTATATATATATATATATATATATATATATATATATATATATATATATATATATATATATATATGATGTAAGCGGAATAGGAAACACAGGAGTCTTAGTCTTGAGTTTATTCCTGACTAGTTTCGCAGGTATGCTTTGAAAAAGCATACCTGCGAAACTAGTCAGGAATAAACTCAAGACTAAGACTCCTGTGTTTCCTATTCCGCTTACATCAACCTGTCAGAATGTCTCAACATATATATATATATATATATATATATATATATATATATATATATATATATGTGTGTGTGTATATATGTATATATATATGTATATATATATATATATATATATATATATATATATACTGTATATATATATGTATATATATATATATATATACTGTATATGTATATATATATATATATATATATATATATATATATATATATATAATGTCTTACAAGATGTTTTTGTCATTATGACATATAGAATTAAACTCTCCTACTGGGATTCAAACCCTCGCCTGAACGGCTCGCTTCTTACAAAACGAAGGCCATACCATCGTGTCACGACGACCCTTCAAAATGGAACGACTTAGTTCACGGCCTTGTTCCACCGAGGGCGCCTAGGTGACACGGTATGTACTGTATTGCATCAAATCCTTTATGTAGTCTAGTCGGAAGATTAGCCTGCATAAAGGATTTTTAAGTGTGCATGTATGTATATTTGTGTACGATTGAATAACTTTGTCGATACAAGTATATACATATATATGTATATATATATATATATATATATATATATATATATATATATATATATACAGACATACATATACGTATATACAGGTATGTTTATATGTATATACGTATGTATAAATACAATAGAGATGGAGTCTCACTTCACCATGCGTAAGTAAACAGAATGCGCTACCTTCCCTTCCAAAAAAGTTCCCATTAGCGGACAGAGACGTCTCCGAGGTTGACGCCTACGTCTGAAGGACAGCGGAGAATTCCATTCTTGTATTTAGCTTGCGACACATCACCATCATCATCATCATCCCGAATTAAAGTTCGCTTTCTTCTTCTAGAGTCGCTCCTTTCTTCCATCGTCTGTGTCCTCTTACTTCTTTTGGCCATAGACCCACTACCTCCGTCTTTCTCTTTATCACACGCTGAACACACCAGTCTTCGCATACCGTAAATTATAGAAAGAATCCCAAATCAATACTGATATACCCTTGACAAATATTCTCGACTTGTGAACTTTAACTGTTCGCTCCTTTCCCATTCTGTGTGTGTGTCTAATCTATCTCAGCAATACGAAAACTAAATGAAATTTAAATTATTTCTCACAATCCACTTCTTAATCCTTCCTTTCCTAAGTATGTCATATCTACTTCATCTATAACTGTGTCAGTGCAATTTAGCTACATTGATTTATCTCTCCTTTGTTATCCAAAGTATCTTCGTTTCAAAGATAATTCTCTTATAATGGGAGAAAGCTCATTACTATATCGTTTTATACATATGTAAGTCAGTGTCTTGGCTATACAGCGCTCTAACATTATTAGTATTTTCACTTCTACACCATTGAAAATTTGTACATCATATACATAGATTTGTACAACATATATGACGACTATAACGGAAAAAACAAACAGTAACATGAGGCAAAAAAAAAAAAACGTTTAAAGAGATGGGAGAATAAAGTTTCACTTATCGCTCGTTGCTAAACTTAACAACCCTCCTCCATCCCACCCCACCTCACCTCACCCCCGACTCATCTCTCTGAAATGCCACCTAAGACCGCCGTTAACCATTTATCACATGGAGGTAATTAGCATGATTGGGGATGAGGGATTCGCTGTCGCATCGGTAAAATTCAGTCCGTTTGCACAGGGGAAAAAACCGTCACATATTCTTTTTGGTGCATTACTGAGCTATAACGAACGCAAGGAACACCAATAAACCAAAAACAGGGACACGAGTAAGTAACGAATTAGAACTGAAGGAACATAAGTTGCCACTACCTACCACCACTATCAATAATTGAATTAGTTTACGTGTTGTTGATTCAAATTTTGTGCTTGACTGGAAATATTTCCAGCAAAAAAATTTGTGGCTATGGGCAATCTACTTTCTCTAGTTCTTAGCAATCTTTACATGGATTTTTTTTAAACTAAGTTATTACCCGTCTGGGGTATTGGCTGCTTGTTATTGTGGCAAAGTAGCATGCAGTCGATACTTTAGGGTCTATATGGGGCGCCCCTACGGACCAGAGCCACACATCATTTTGTCTATGATAGAAGAAATTCTGTTCATAGAGAAATGATGACACTTTTATGCTACGACTGTCCCTCCGTTATGCTGTCCCCCAATCCCTTGTTGCTGTCCTGTACCATTTCTCTGAGTATTCTCTTTCTGTGATGGGGGAATTCCCTGTGGTGGGGGAAAAGAATACTGCCACCAAGTATCCCACTTGGATCGTAAGAGGCGAGAAGAAAGGGACGGGGAGAGGGACTAGGCATCCTTCTCCCTGTAGCCCCAAGGGGCAGATTCCTAAAACGAAAAGGAAAGGCATAAGGGGTGCTGGAGGGCCTCGGGCCAGCACCCTAAGGTTTGGGTCTTTTAATGTGCGTGGATGTGGTACAGATGAGAGTAAAAGGGAAGAGATAGGTAGTATGTTTGTGAGAAGAAAGATGGATGTGTTGGCTTTGAGTGAAACTAAGTTGAAAGGGAAGGGTGAGTGTAAGTTTGGAAGTGTAAGTGGGAGGTTATCAGGAGTGAAGAGAGGGCGAGGGAGGGAAGGGGTGGCTAGTCTAGTAAGTGAGGAGATAGGTAAACGTGTAGTGGAGTGGAAGGAGGTTTCCTCAAGGATAATGTGGATGAAGGTGAAACTGGGAAAGGAGATGTGGGTCTTTGTAAGTGCAGATGGGCCGGGCAGTGAGAAGAGCATGGAAGAAAGGGAGGCCTTTTGGATAGATTTAAATGAGTGCATAGAGGGTTTAGGAAGAAATGTCAATGTAATAGTACTGGGAGACCTTAATGCTAGGGTGGGAAATGGTCCAATCGATGGAGTGGTTGGGAAGTGTGGAGTTCCAGGAAAGAATCGTAGTGGAGAGTTGATGGTGGAAATGTGTCTAGAAAGAGAGTTGATGATAGCAAATACAGTGTTTCGGAAGAAAGTCAAGCATAAGTACACATGGGAGAGGGTGGTGGAGGGAAGGGTGGTAGATAGAGCGCTAATGGATTATGTAGTGGTAAATAGGATTATGATAGGAAGAGTTAAGGATGTACATGTGCTAAGGGGAGAGGGTGGGGGAATATCAGATCATTTTTTGGTGGAAGGTAAGCTGAGAGTGGAGGATAGATGGAGAAGGAGGAAAGGGACAAAAGGTAGGGAGGTTCTTAGAGTGAACTCCTTCAATGAAAAGGAAAAGGAGAAGGAGTACGAAAAGAAGCTGAAGGAGGAGTGGGAGGGAGTAAAGGATAGAGCAGAGATGGGTGTGGAGGAGGAATGGGGATGGTTCAAGGAGGGAGTCTTAAAGTGTGCAAGGATGGTGTGTGGAACAAGAAGGACAGGGGGAAATAGAAGAAAGGGTAGTGAATGGTGGGATGAGGAAACAAAGAAGGTTGTAGAAGAGAAGAAGCGAGCTTTCACAGATTGGTTACAAAAGAGGACAGGGGAGTCATATGAGACGTACAAAGAAAAGAAAAGAGAAGTAAAGCAAAAGGTAAAGGAGGCAAAGAGGAGAGCAGATGTGAAATGGGGTAGGAGTATGACAGAAAATTTTGAAAGTAATAAAAAGATGTTTTGGAAAGAAATTAAGAGAGGAAGAGGAGGCGAATCAAGTAGGGAAGAAAAGGTAAAAGGTACAGATGGAGAGATGATAATGGAAGAGATGGCAGTGAGGGGAAGATGGGCAGAATATTTTAGGGAGTTGCTGAATGTGAAAGAAGATAGGGAAGGAAAGATAGCTGCAGTGGGAAATGCGAAGAAAATGAGAGTGATGAGTGAGGAGAATGGAGGAGAAATAAGGAAGGATGAGGTGAAGGCAGTTGTAAAGATGATGAAAGCAGGTAAGGCACCTGGTCTGGATGGATGTCATGCAGAATGTCTGAAAAAGGGAGGTTCAGTGATGGTGGACTGGTTGGTGAGGTTATTTAATGTTTGCTGGAGAGAGGGTAGAGTACCGGAGGACTGGAGTAGTGCCTGTATAGTTCCTCTTTACAAGAGAAAAGGGGACAAGTGTGAATGTAGTAATTTCAGAGGGATTAGCCTGTTGAGTGTAGTAGGGAAGGCTTATGGGAGGATCTTAATTGAGAGGATTAGGAGAGGAACAGAAGGAGTAATTGGTGAGGAACAGTGTGGATTTAGGACGGGTAGAGGTTGTGTAGATCAGATCTTTGTGGTAAGACAGATATGTGAGAAAGCTATAGGAAAGGAGAAGGATGTTTTTTGGGCTATTATGGATCTGGAAAAAGCTTATGATAGGGTAGACAGAAAGGCACTGTGGGAGGTTATGCAGATTTATGGGATAGGAAGAAAGCTTTTGGGAGCTGTCAAGAGTTTTTATGAGAGTAGTAGAGCATGTGTTAGGATTAGAAATGGAGAGAGTGAGTGGTTTGAAGTAAAGGTGGGACTTCGTCAAGGATGCGTTATGTCGCCCTGGCTGTTCAACTTATACATGGATGGAGTGGTGCGAGAGGTGACTGCTAGGGTAGTGAGTCAGGGATTGGAGATGGTTAAAGAAAATGGAGAAAAGTGGGAGGTGAGCCAGCTGTTGTTTGCGGACGACACTGCGCTTGTGGCAGGGTCAGAGGAGGGATTGAGGAAGCTGGTGGCAGAGTTTGGGAGAGTATGTGATAGAAGAAAGCTAAAGATAAATGTGGGTAAAAGTAAGGTGATGAGATGTACAAGGGGTGAAAGTGGCAGTAGACTGGAAGTGAACATTAAGGGAGAGCGACTGGAGGAAGTGGATAGTTTTAGATACTTGGGTGCAAGTGTAGCAGGAAAAGGTGGAGTGAAGGTGGAGGTAGAATGTAGATTGAGAGAAGCGAGTAAATGCCTTGGTGGTTTAAAGAGTGTAATGAGGAATAGACATTTGGGAATGGATGCTAAGAGGAGACTGTATGAAGGAGTGATTGTGCCAACAGCACTGTATGGGGCAGAAACGTGGAACATAAGAGAAGAAGAGAGAAGTAGTTTGAATGTGTTTGAGATGAGGTGTCTGAGAAGTATGGTGGGGGTTACTAGGCTGGATAGAGTGAGAAATGAGGAGGTGAGGAGGAGAACAGGTGTAAAAAAGGATTTGGGAGATAGGGTTGATGAAAGAATATTAGGATGGTTTGGACACATGGAAAGAATGAGTGAAGAAAGACTAGTAAAAGAGGTATGGAAGGCAGATGTGGAGGGAGTGAACATGAGGGGACGTCCTAGGATGAGGTGGATGGATGGGGTAAAGGGGGCTTTGGGGAAGAGGGGAATGTCTGTTGAGGAAGGAAGGGAGAGGACGGAAGACAGAGGTGAGTGGAGAATGGTTGTATATGGATGATGTTGTGACTGCATGAGGAGGAATGGGCGGGGGGTGGGGGGTGGGGTAGTATGTGTGAGTAAATTTTGACGCAGCCCGAAGGGATTTCTCCCCGTCCTAGCCTTATATGCAAAGGGGGACGGAGAGGGGGGATCGCCGATTAAATGAAGCGGCCTTGCTGTGGATGTGCTGTGTCTTGCGACACTGCTTCTGACCCAGGGCGGTGGGCAGGGTGCAGGGATGACCCGTCATCCAGGAGGTGCTCAGATGAGAGGAAGGGTGGGAGGGGTGTGGAGGGTATTTAGGGATGAAATGGGTGGGAGTGTTTTTATGCCTTTCCCTTTTTGGCTACCTCCCTTGGAAGGGGGAAAAAGCCTTGGTATATGTATGTATGTATTACCTAAACTTCTCCCCATAATGTTACATAGTTTTTAGCAATCTTCACATGGATTTTTTTTTTTAATTAAGTTATTACCTAAAGTTCTCCTCCATAATGTTACATGGTATAGATACATTGATATCTTATGTATTTGGCCTGCCAATAATGTTCCTACTTTGTTCTTATCTAAACTTAATGCCTTGGTCCCTTCTGTCAAATTCACCATGAAAATAGAACAAAGTAATCATTTACCTTTCCTTGGTGTAAAGATTTACAGAAATGAAAGGTCTTTCAAATTTGATATCTACAGAAAACCCACCAATGTCATTTCATATGTACATTTTTATTCGTCTCATCATAGCAAGGCAAAAATGTACGTGTTATCATGTTCCTTAGAGCGTATAGAATTTATAGTCCGGAGTTTTGGATGATGAATTCTTAAGAATATATAACATAGCTTCAAAATTAGAATATCCTAAGCATCTCGTAGATAATTCTTGTGAAATGACAAAAAATATTTCGATAAGGAAAATGCCAGTAATACCTTTAATGTAAAAAACTTGCTTGTTCTTCCTTTCCACGAGAATTTTGTCAAACTACCTCATGTTCTTGACTTTTAACATTCAAGTAGCATTTAAGAAAAGCCCTTTAATTAAGAACTCTCCTGATAAGAAAGGAGGATGTATCTACTCAGTTCCACTTAAAATTTGTGACAAATACTTAATAGGTAAGACTGGAAAAGAATTAATATAAGGTTAAAACAACATCAGTATAGCGTCAGGAATGGTCAAATGTCTAACGCATTATTTGTTCATTTAAGGGAATTTAATCATTGCATTAATTGGGAGGGTGCAAAAGAAATTGTTAGAAATAAGTCATATTTGACTAGAAATATAATAGAATCCAGTCTGATGAAAGATATATTAATATAAGTCAAGGAATGTACGAATTTTATAATTTTATTGTTAAAAAAGTGGTGACCCAAACGTCCGCTGCCGCGAACAATATAGGTTAACCATGAGAGACTCCCTCACAACCTTTTCCAGTTCCCATCCATGGCCTCCTACTTTGTATATATACCTATGGTTGCATTATCATCATTCTATGTACCTTGAAGATGTCTAAATAGACAATAGACGAAAGCGCTCGGTTATCATTTCATTATTTCCCTTAGTGATTTTACTGCATATATATATATATATATATATATATATATATATATATATATATATATATATATATATATATATATATATCACTGGTGAGAAATGTAGTAACACGTTTGTAAATCACAACTAGCACCACAGTCGGACGAAAGAAAGAGTTGAGTAAGCGAAACTATGTATTTCGATTGCTAACTGCAATCCTCTTCAGTATTACAAAGTGGAAGGAGGATGCTATCTTAAATAGCAACCTCTTACAAAGGAAAGGGACCTTGGAAAAGAATATATGTTACTACCCCAACCCTATGTGACCTGAGGATGACAAGAGGTCGGGTCAGGGGAAGGGGGAGGAAACTTGTTGACAGTTTGTTCAGGATTATTCATCACCAAATAAATTGGATACCACACGCCACCTTGAAGACTTCATTTCCTATTCTCCTGGACTTTCTCCCATTGCTTCTACGTTTTGTTCTTCCCTCATCAAGTCATAAGATGAAACTTTGCCTTAAGTTTTTAAAGTCCCTTGGCAATTATCGATTGCTGAAATTGTGTAACAGACCATTTGAGAAATTTCATCAAATCACCTTACAGAAACACATAGACATCACGAGGTTTGAAGTCCGAGAACTCTTCAAGATTAGCAAATCTGCGAGACAAAGTTGCCATCAAGCCAGCCCTAAAATATGGAAACCTAAACCTCTTGATTATTGTTACGGTAAGATGAGAAGCGTTTGCAAGAAACTTAGCCATAAACTTAAAAAGAAGCTTGCCAATCTTATTGAAAATACTGATTGGAGCAAACATGCCAACTCTAACTTTATAATCAATCTATCAGACAAACCTTTAAGTAGTGATGTGAAGTGTGCTTTAGGTTATAGTCTCAGTTTTGCTGACCAACATATTGATTATGTGGATGTAGCAAAAGAAAAGGATTTTACAATTTGAAAAAACATGATGTTGTTCTTGTACAAGATCTTAATATTTGCAAAGGACTCATTTACAGTTCACTAACAGCTCCTAGATTCCCAAATTGTCCCAGACGTTTCTCACTAGCTTACAAAGAATTTAAAAATAATAAACACTGCTTCTGACCCAGGGCGGTGGGCAGGGTGCAGGGATGACCCGTCATCCAGGAGGTGCTCAGATGAGAGGGAGGGTGGGAGGGGTGTGGAGTGTGTTTGGGGATGAAATGGGTGGGAGTGTTTTTATGCCTTTCCCTTTTTGGCTACCTCCCTTGGAAGGGGGAAAAAGCCTTGGTATATGTATGTATGTACATATCACTAAAGCTGACAAAAGTAATTGTTTGGTTATTTTGAACAGAGCTGATTATGTTGACAAAATGAAAATTTTGTTGAATGATGAAGTCATATATTCTAAACTCCATAAGAATCCACTTGAGTCAGTTAATGCAGAATTTAATAAGAATCTTAAAAATCACTTGAAAGGGAATGACTTACTCATTCAATAGTTTTCTACTTTGTCACCTTCCTTACCATATTTGTACGGGTTGATTAAAACCCATAAACCTGATAATCCTATTAGGCCTATAATCAGCTCTACTGGTTCCATTTCTTATAGATTGTCAAAATGGCTGGTGTTCATTCTGAGCCCCCTTGTTGGATCTATTTCTCATTCTCACATTAAAAACAACGAAGATTTAATCAGCAAACTTGACAGTCTAGACCTTACTTATGATTTCAAGGTAGTTTTGACATTAATTCTTTATTTACATGTATTCCCGTTTTTTTATTTGCTTGAGTTTCTAAGAAAACTTCATTCACACAACTTACCATTACCTGCAGACATTATTATCAATCTGATTAAACTTTGTGTGGTTAACTTTAAATTTGTTTTTAATGATGAATTTTATGTTGAAAATTTGGTATGGCTATGGGGAACCCCTTATCCCCAGTTTTAAGCAATTTGTATATGGAGTTCTTTGAATGGGAATTGTTATCTTGTATTCTCCCCCGTAAAGTCATCTGGTATCGATATGTCGATGACATTTTAAGTATTTGGCCCACTGATATTAATTTGGACAATTTTCTTATTAAACT
>NC_134796.1:20224544-20239544 GCF_046742065.1 Oratosquilla oratoria
ATTGTTTATAGAATAATTCATCTATTTTATTATCTATTCATAAAAAATTGTCTATTCATTTCCTTACTTATTTATTCAGTAATTTATTCATATATCAACTTATTTATTTGTTCACTTATTTATCTATCTACTTATTTATTCATTTATCTATCTATTTATTTTGTCCAACTATTAGTGCAATACCAAAACTTCTTCGTCTTCGTATGACTTCGGGTTTCCCTATAACCCATGTTGAATGCCATGAGCCGAGGCTATCTGTGCAGAGAGGTCACGGTTTCAGCACAGCGAAGCTGAACAAGCTTCTTTGTCAAAGGCTGGCTGTTTTCATTCTATTGAGGAGACGTCCCCGCATTGAAAGTGTTATGAGCCGTACTAACCTTTACGCCAACCCTAGTGGACGCTTTGTACCATTAGAAACTCGACTCTGACCTTGTTTCCTAGTTAAGCTTATTTGACTTCCTGGACTTTTCTATAAAATCTAAGAGTGATTTCCGGAAGAACAATCACTGAAGTTAGTCAATTCTGTTTTCTTATAGTAGAAAGCCTTCCGTCCAGTGAAATGCTTCGTTGGTTTTTCTGGCTATTTATTATGGGAACCAGTAGTATGTATATTTATCTATGAGTATGTATATTTATCTATGTAAATTTATCTATGTACGTATAAAGCCTAGTGGGTTTGCGCTAGGAAATAGGTAAACACGCGTCGGACCTAATCCACGCAGAGTAAGCAGTCTTATTTTGGCATTGGTCGAAGACCCACCCGCGTTGTTTCATGTACACATTTTATTATTAAAAAAAAAAACAGTCATGAATTGAATACTCTATTTATTGTCACCCTTACCAAGAACAATTATGGTGGCGCGGAAAACAAATTCTTTCGTTATTTAGTGACTGAATAGTGCACTTGTGAAATCTATGCATCCCACATGTTCGAGCGTGTCTGTTTTTTGTTTTTGTTTTTTGTTTTTTTCTCTCTCTCTCTCTTTTAATTCCATGGCTAGGTTCGGCCAACCAAACTTACGGTAGTGCAAAGAAACTTTTACAAACTTGCAATAACATTCTTGTGGAAGTGCAAAGTGTGACATGATGGATTGCTTTATATTTGCGGGACATCACCACAGCCATGATCGCCTTCAAAGTTTGTGCCTTGTCTCCAGCTTGTGCCTTGTCTCCTGGCTCCTTGTTACTTCCCGAAGTAATAATTTTCTCTGGTGCTATAGATTGGCTGATGTACTTGCTTCCTCTATGGGCGTTGAGGATTTTATGCGTGCTCAAGCCAAAGTCAGTACAGTGGCCTCTGATGCATTAAATTCTTTGATACATTCACAATGGACAGAAAACAATGTAATCACTCTGGATAGAATCCGACTTATTTTGGAATATTTATTCTACATCTTGTTTCTTAACCCTTCTAAACGAAGGATTGCTTCTTCTCTTACTTATCAGCCAGATGAATATTCACTCTCATTTGCAACAAAGCTTTCTAGGAAGTTAAAAGAATTGTTTCATCGTACCTTCCTAGGACTTCCAATACCTAGCCATTTACAGCAGACTACGGAGGTTCTTCCTCCTCCTTCATCACCTCTGTCTTCAAAACCTACACAGAATACCTCTTCATCACCTCTGTCTTCGAAGCCTAAACAAAATACTCCTATATCTCCTATATCTACTTCTACTGCACTTCAATGAACGCATTGTAAGAGAGTAAGTCATTTTAGTGGTCACTGTGTCCTTCATAAGCGTCATGAGCGAAAGTCTAAGCAGCCTCCTTTACGTGGACGTTTTACTACTTCCTCCACTAATCTTGCTCATGACTTATCAGTACTATTTTTTCAGCCACAAACCAGCTATTGTCATGTCCATGGACAGTGTGACCATTCTATTGATAAGTGTTCCAAGATTTTGCAGCTTAGAGCAGACAAAGATTCAGTCTCCAAACATACTCAGTCCCATTTTCAAAAGCACCCATATCACAATTCCAAAGACTGACTAACTGTGATCAGTTCAAAATCATCCCTTTAGTGGCTGCTGTCTCCTCCCAACTCCTTACCTTTCAGTGTTATGTGGACCAAATACCTATCTCTGTAATAGTAGACACTGGGGAAGATTATAGTATTATCAGTGAGAGAGCATATTCTGCTCTCAGGGATTTGTATAATTGTATAAAGTACCATTGTTACCTTCAAGTAGTGCTTTGCAAGCTGTACAAAGCTCTCTCTTGTCTATTCTTGGTTCTATTTCCTTTCCCTTAAGTTTTTCTTCCAATACTAAAGTGTTCTATGTCAACTTTGTGGTAGTTTTGATTTTATACTTCAGTGTGATTGTCTCTTAGGCTTTGATACTTAAGCAACTCATGCCCTGGATATATCTTCTCGGCGCCGTATGGTTACTTTTGACAACAATAATATTTCTGCAATAGCCAGGCCTGTTTCTATCCATAGCTCATCTTCTATGTATGATCTGCCCAGGCAGTCATCTTCTAAGGGTTCGAAACTTTTAGGCCCTCCTGTACTTTCTTGTGCTGCTGTTGTTGTAGGCGAGCATTATATTAGTCACTCCATTGTAGTTCGAGTCCCAGTGCACATTTCAGATGCCCCGATTGATTCAGACGTCTTATCTCAACCTAACTCTGTTCGTGTTAGAGATCTTGCATTAGAGGGTACTCTTTCCACTGTTCGTGAGGACCACGTTACCACGGACATGATAAACAATGTTACTGATGCTCCCATCACACTCTCTTCTGATGTTCATTTTGGTATTTTTGATGTCGTTGAAGTCGACACTGTCCAGGATTCACCTTCTCTTATTGCAGCTTCTTTCAATCGTCTACAGATACAAATGACACAGCTCATTTAGACTCTCAGCATGTGACATATGTAGGTAACATTTATTTTCCTGAGATAAGGGACAGTCTCATTGCATTGTTATTGACCCATCGTCGAGCTTTGTCTTATGTGTGTTTATTGTATTTTCCCTTTGTCTTATGTCTATTGTGTATTTCATATGTATGTTGTATTTGTTTCATGTCCAGAACGTCCGATAATTGATGTAATAATTTTCTTTTACTGGCGCCAGTATGTGTTTTTTGCTTGTTTGTTTGTTTTTGTTCTTATATTTCAATATATATCCATGTCTCTTATGTATTTTGTGCTAGTGTGTATTAATGTTTTTGTATATCATGTTCTGTGCTCTTGTGTTGTCTGCTCCTTGCCACGTATGTTGTTCTCTCTGTGAGGACATCGAGAGGTGGTGACCGAGCGATGTTATGGGATCCTGTAGTATGTATATTTATCTATGTACGTATAAAGCCTAGCGGGTTTGCGCAAGGAAGTTGTAAACACGCGTCGAACTTAATCCACGCGGAGTAAGCAGTCTTGTCTTGGCGTTGGTCGAAGATACATTTTGTCATTGGAAAAACAGCCATGAATTGAATCTTTTATTTATTGCTACCCTTACCTAGAATATACGAGTACTGTCATCGAAGGGAAGATGTTATCATCTACTGCACTCCTTTTCCAACCCCCCAACCCCCACGCGTCTTTTCTTTTGTTAATAATTTCCCAGCGTATGCACCCTTCTGCCGAATAAAATCTCTTGGCGGTAGTCAAAGCGGATATCAAAAACACCAATAGCAACGAAATGGTTCAAAGGGACCCTTCGATTCATCCAAATTACTCCTCCTCACCTTTCTTCTCCTACTCTTCCGTTTCTCTTCTTCTCCTTCTTCTCTCCAGTATCGTCTTCTTCTTCCTCCTCTTCCTTCTCTTCCCGGTACTTCTCGTATCACACCTTCCTCTCCAGTTCCTCCTCCTGCTCCTCCTCCTCCTCCTCCTCCTCCTCCTCCTCCTCCTCCTCCTCCTCCTCCTCCTCCTCCTCCTCCTCCTCCTTCTCCTCCTCCTCCTCCTTTACCTTCTCCTACTCTTTCGCTTTCTCTTTACCTTATTCCTTCTCCTTCTCTCTAGTATGGTCTTCTTCCCCCTTCTCTACCCTCCCTTCCCCCTACTTCTCCTATCCCAACTTCCTCTCTTTTTCCTCCTTCTCCTCTTCTTCCTCCTCTTCTAGTCCTGAGACTGAGGCTTAGAAAGAGGACGCATTGTACATGAACCAATCACAACGAGGAAGCATGTCCGGGTGCGAGGATCGAACCCCCCCCCCAAAAAAAAAGTTATCTCAGTTCTTCTGAATGCTTATATCATTTTCTTGAACCAACTTTATCCATTTGTGTACTCGTAGTTTGTCAATGACATGTTTTTCTAGAAACCTTTTTCAAAACCTTCAAACTGCCGTAGTTGTAAAGTACGTACTACTGAATTAAATTTAAGGAGACGGCAGTAGCAGAGGCTCAATGAACATAGATAAAAGATAGCTGGGTAGATAAAGAAGTAAACAAACTGATAAAGGTATGAATGAATAGTTATCTAAATGGACAAGTACACAACTAAAGGAATAACTAAACAACAAATAGATAAAAGAGTAAACGTACGCATTACTTAATCAATATAACACATGAACAAATCAATACACCAATAGCAGATATATTTGAAATTAATAAAGTAGTGAATATGCAAATGAAAAATATCGAAGTGAGTTCCAAGCGTGAATATCAACTACCCCTAACCTTACCCCTGCTGCCCCTCACCCATATGGCAATTATTCACTCGACCATAGAAAGCAATACATTTCCAACCTGACAACCAGTTCCGCATAAAATATCACTAAATACATTTCAACGTAGCACACCCTCGTCCTATATAGTAACATATTACACTCTGGTTTCTATATCTGGAAAGCTGCAACACACCATATTTGCACACACGTTTCAATTTTCTATTTTTCTATTTATTTATTTTTTATTTGTTCATTTATGTATCTACTTTTCTATTGATCTATTTTTTTTATTTTATCTATATATTTTTGTGTAAAGCGTTCCACCTTTCTCTTGTTCATCATTATTGTTAGCATACATGAACCTGACATACGCTTATGCACATACACACGCACGCGCACGTATGAACGCTTTAGTGCAGTGGTTCCCAAACTTGGGGCGCGCCCACCTAGGGAGGCGTGAGGAGGATACAAGGGGGGCGTGAAGTCATCTGCTCAAAAACATTTGTTTAATTAGAATAATAAAATCATTCAAAGAACAAATATCTGCCATTACATACATGCAAAGTATGATTATAGCAGTCACTCCAACCCGTTTTCTAAGCTAGTTCTCTTTGCACATTTTGGACACGTCACCGATACCAACCACACTGACGCCACTGAGGGTCTCGTCACAAACTCCCAATACTTCAATCCTAGAATTTCTAATCTTGTGAGGAAGAAGCAGCAGCATCCATCTCACTAAATTAGTTCATAAATTGTGCCTTAGTCTCACGAGTCTTTCCAAATATTATATGCCATGTTTTCAAATTATCTATTCTTAAAAATGCAAGTCAATTTTGCCAATTTGCTAATGCTCAAACTTTTTTTTCGCTCCCTTTGAACCAAATGTTTCGTTCTTAGTTACTTAGAAAAATGTCTCTGGAATGTACTATTATTTGTTTGAGTGGCTTTCATTATTAAAATTTAATACAAACAGAAATCTGTTTTCCTGGACAATGCTAAGAAATAAATGCAAGAATCGTTTCACATGAACAAAAGAGGGAGTGAGGGCGTGCGGGTCTACCGGAAGTAAAAAGAGGGCATCAGCTAAGATAGTTTGAGAACCACTGCTTTAGTGGTTAACAACGAGAGCTCGTGACAACGAAATCGAGTAACGTTCAGGGCTTCACGAAAGCTGCAAGCCATTACTGTTCCCACTGAACAAGTGGATAAGTTACATCATTCCCCATAGTTTGGCCTAGAGCTCTGATCGGGGCTGAGGATTATTGTCGATTACGAGCTGGTGAGCCGGATTTTGGATATTATCATAGTTTTGCTCTCACACGACGTGATTGCTGGCTGACGGAGAGTTGGTCGTCTGTGTGTACCAGCTCCTATAGTCTGTACGCTCTAAGGAGTCCGTTCAGGGTGTACCATGAGACGTGCCAATTGAGCCTTAAGGCATGCCCCGTCTCTCTTATTCTCCAACTATGTGTTTTTTGAAATTGTTTTTAATGCATATTCTGCATATAGCAAAGGAGGCTGTATTGCCCAATGAGAATCACTTTTTATGATTATAACAACGATTACGCATTCTATCCCATCTCTTTCACTTGTGACACCTCGTCGTGGCAACATGGGGGGGAAAAGCGCTGTTGCCACGTATCATAGAATCTAACCAAATTGTCATTATAATCCTGAAAAGGAATACTCATTGTACTATACAGCTTTTTTTACTGTATACATAATAAAGAAAATCTGATAGCACAGAAATGTGAAATGAAAGAGAGAAAGGCATATACCAAGGTTGATTTGGAAGATGGCCAATCACGACGTATGCCACACTCTGAATGGACTCCTAGGGGTGCACAAACTATAGTTCAGCTACATCACGGAGGACCCGATCGGATCTATGAAGCAGTGGCACCCACTTGATCAAAAACATCAAGCGAAATGCCGTACTAATGAACGCTCCGTGATCACATTCAGGTGTTTCTTTCGATAAACATGTCGGCAACTGCCACTGACATACGAGTACATTATCAATTAAACAACCTGTATTTGATGAATCGGTAGTAGCGAGGTGATTAACAATTTTAGAATTTCAATCACTTTGCCTAACATAATGGTGTTTAGCACAAATTTCCACCACCTCATTTAACCTCAGTCAAGAATTCATTCAATCCTCTCGTTAAGATAAACTTAGAAATACTCAGTCAAATAACTTTCACTAAACCGAATCAATATCTAAATGAATTCTGAAAAATTGCTTCCCCTTTGAACCTTGGTGAACGTTTCCCAAGCGTTGTATTCCACAAAGCTCTCCCAGAATCTCATTCATCTGTGAATTCACATATTAAATTTGTCATCCACTATACGTACTTCACGCACGCACACACCGGTAAATAGATTTGTAAATGATATTGTAAACAGATTAACCTGTTATCAATAAACATATTTGAATGAATTGTATGAATAAATCTCTTATGAATGACTTTATATTAATCATTGAAGATCTATGAATTCCTTTAAATTAAATAAAAATCGTATGTTGTTTAGCCAAAAGAAAGTTATGAAAGTTGAGCCACATGGTTCATGCCTTTCCTCCAAGCAGACGCATCAGTCCACTCTCGTATTATTTGTCCTACTAGTCTTTCATTTGCCCCTTCTTTCCATAGCGTTTGCTTTTCCCTCCTTTACATTCAGTCCATCCCCACCATCGCTTTATCAAGCTTTCGTCTCTTCATCACAGTCTTCCTCGATTTTTTATTTATTTATTTTTTTTTCTTCTTCTTCTTTTAGTGGTCAGTCTCGTCCCAATTTCCAAATTAATTTCCTTTCAATATTTTCACTCCCAGGAAATCATCGCTCTGATCAACAAAGTCCCTGTCGGTAGGAAGTGCAAATCTCGAAATGATGTCGCGGGATTGAAGGTGTTAATGAAATGATGCTAACATTTGTAGTCTGAAAGCAATAGCTCTTTGATAAACGAAACCGATTGGCGGTGCTCTGATTTAAAAATTGAAGGTGAACAGGGTCATACTTTTTTTTTTTTTTTTAACAATTCTAAAAAAAAAATACTTTTTCTTTCCTCTGCTCCATTGGGAAGGTCTCGTCCTCTTGATATCCACCACCCGTAGAAGAATTAGTCTTTCAAATGGGGAATTTATTTACTACTTTCTATGTTTTGTAAACATGTTGGCAAATAAAATCCAACCTGGAATCTTTCTTTATTTCTTCTTTTGTTCTTTGCTTCCATTCTTTTCTTTCTCTTCCCCCTTCTCAGCCCGCATCTCCCATCCTTTCTGTTTTGTTATATTCCCTTTTACCATCGTCAGTTCCTTCAACTCTTCCCTTCCCCCCTCCCTCTCTCTCTCTCTCTCCCTCTCTCCCCCTCTCTCCCCCTCTCTCCCCCTCTCTCCCCCTCTCTCCCCCTCTCTCCCCCTCTATCCCCCACTCTCCCCCTCTCTCCCCCTCTCTCCCCCTCTCTCCCCCTCTCTCCCCCTCTCTCCCCTCCTCTCTCCCCCCTCTCTCCCCTCTCCCTCTCTCTCCCCCTCTCTCCTCCTCTCCTCCCCTCTCCCCCTCTTATCCTTCCGTCTTCCTTCCCCTTTTCTATCTGTATTTTCCTGTTTTCCTCTCAAACATGAAATAGTTCGACGATTTCAATGTCCGTCCATTACACTCTCGTCTCACCCCTCATCAGCCTCTCGTGAGCTTCCGTCTATATCTATCTCTCTCCCTCTTCCTCTCCTTCCCGACCGCCACTTTCCTTTTATTTTCCCTCTCTTGCCTTCATTTCTACTCATGCCCCTCTTTCCTTATTAGACTCAGCTCTAATGCCCTTTTTTCCATTCTTCCACTTCCACATTTCTTTATTGGTCTTCCTCCGACCCTTTTTCCCTTTGCCCTGTTCTTTCTTCGCTTCACCTTTTCTTCACTTCTTTTAAAGTCCTTTACTCTTAATTACCCTTGCATCTCTTTTCATTCTCTTACCTTACAATCCCCTTCTCGTGCCATCATTGCCAGATCTCACCTTGCCCCTTCTTTGCCACGTGTTATCAACATCATCTTTTACCATTTTCTTGTCATCCTTCCCCTGTATTCCCACTTTACTTTTCCGTGTATGGCCTCGCTCCCTTCCAGACCTTCCAGAAGATCCCTTTGTCCCCCTCTAAATCTCTTTACCATTCCCTCGTCACCATCCCAGTCATTCCTGGTACCAAAAGAATTGCATGGTTATTTATTCATAATGGAAGTGTAATTATTCACGCGTATTACGCGTGACCACGGTAAGGTTCACATTATTGCTTGGCGGTACACGTGAGAACTCTCTTGTTCCAATTGTTCGTTATATAATTACAGGAATCCCTTCCACATCCGTCTGCCATTACATGAACCACCTTTCCCCTAACGTAATGTATATGTATACATGCATACATACATACACACACACACATACACACACACACACACACACACACACACAAAGGATTACAAAGGATTACAAAGGCGGAGCATGCCGACAGGAGACCTTTTGGTCCATATCTAGGTCAGATGCGAAAAAAAATCATATTAATAATAAAACAATAAATAAAAATTATGATAATGTAAATAAATAAAATACATAAATAAATGCATAGGTATAGTTAAATAATAAACAAACAGGTAAATAGTAAATAATAATAAATTGACATATAACTAATAATAAATGAAAATCAGACAGACAAATGATAACAAAACAAAAACAAATAACACACACACACACACACACACACACACACACACACACACACACACACACACACACACACACACACACACACACACACACACACACACACACACACACACACACACACACACACACATACACACACACACACACACACACACACACACACACACACACACACACACATATATATATATATATATATATATATATATACAATATATACATATATAAATATATCTGTACACACACACATACACACACAAACACACACACACACACACAAACATACACACACATGCACACACATATATATATATATATATATATATATATATATATATATATATATATATGCATGCATTGTTAAAATCGACAGCGTTAGTGAGGTTGTTGATCTTCTTGTGAGTATTCTCCAGTTTTCTAACCAATATGCCTAAATTTAAGCAGATTAACAAGAAGGTAGAAATAGCAACTCTCTTTGACAACATTTGTAAGTTACAAAAAACAGGTGTTATTTCAGTTAATCCAGATCTACAGGAACAACTACAGGCAGAAAGTACGAAACGCCGCCACCACCACCAGAGCCAACTTCCCCCACGCTTGAAGGAAGCCGCAGAACAACTGCGCAACAACGAGAGGATTGTCATCAGAAGAGCAGACAAAGCTTCCTGCTATGTGATCCTCAACAGGGAAACTTACTTTCAGAAATGTCGTGACATCCTCCTAGATGATTCCAAGTTTAAGCGTATTTCTCGTAACCCTGTTGTTCAGATTAAATCTAGACTTAATGAACTTATTTCCACTGTTAACGCCGTGATAGGAGGTAACAAATTTGTACCCTTAGTCGGAGATTTTTCTCCTGGTTATTTTTATGGTAATGTTAAGACCCATAAGGAAGGAAACCCCCTCAGACCCATTATTTCCCAAATCCCTACCCCCTCTTACAGCGTAGCTAAAACTCTTCATGATATAATTTCTCCTTATATCCCTAATACTTATTCTTTAAAGTCTAGGGATGAATTCATAGACATCTTAAAAGATAATAAGCCTAACGGCATTATAGCATCGTTGGATGCTGCTAGTTTATTTTCAAATGTCCCTGTGCATAGGACTATTAACATCATTTTGGAATATGTATATGAACACGCAGATTTCCCCCCTCCAACCATCCCGAAGCACATAATGGAAGAGATGCTGAAAATCTGCACTACCGAGGCCCCCTTTAAATGTCCAGAGGGAAAGTTGTACGTCCAGCACGACGGGATAGCGATGGGTTCCCCCCTGGGAGTACTCTTTGCCCAAGCGTTCATGTCGGCAGTAGAGGAAGCAGTCTTTAAAGATGACGTCACCATACCTTCATTATACTTCAGGTACATAGACGACATCTTTGTGTGCGCACAGTCAGAAGCCCTTCTCCAGGGATTGAGACTGCGCCTCCAGGAGGAATCTGGTCTTAGCTTCACGACTGAAATGAATAAGGATGGCAAACTCCCTTTCCTCGATATTTTAGTGGACTCTTCTTCCGGGGAAGTTACAACGAAGGTGTATAGGAAACCTACGAACTCTGAGAAGTGTTTGAACTACAAAAGTGAGTGCCCGACTAGCTATAAAACCAGTGTGATTAGAGCGTATGTCCGGAGGGCTATCAAAGTGTGTTCTTCCTGGCAGGCTCTGCATACAGAATTGCAGCACATCCGCCAGATTCTGGTGAATAATGGTTTCCCTAATAGTGATTTTGATGTAATTTGTAATAAAATGTTGTGTGACCACCTTTCCCCACAAACATCCCCTAAGCCCCAATTCATTGATATATACTACCATAACATCTTCAACAAGGGTTACAAGAAAGATGAAAAAATAATTAAAGACATCATCACTAAGAACTGTCATCCGGTATCTAAAGATAAGGAAATCCGGGTGGTTGTATACTACTCCAACCCTAAAGCTAGTTCATTGGTTATTACTAATAACTTAAATAGTAATACTGAGACTATGTCTAAAACTAATTGTGTTTATGAATTCACCTGTAGCACCGGAACTGTGTAGCCCGTCATACAGCATATATTGGTTTTACTAGATGTAGTCTCAGTAGGAGAATTACTATGCATTTACAAAATGGGGCTATAAAACATCACTTAAAGAAATACCATAACCTAACAGCCACCCGAGAATACCTAGTTTCAAACACTAGGATTATAGCAAGTAATAGGGATGTACATAAACTTAAGCTTCTAGAAGCTATGTTTATCAGAGAATGTAGTCCTATCATTAATATCCAATGCAACATGACTTCTGTCATCGCTTTGTATAGCAGCACCAAGCTACTACCTAGCATGACCTCTCTCCGAAACCCCCCCCCCTCCACCTCCTCCTACCCACTCCTTCCATCCTCCCCCCAACCGACCCCGCAACCCCCTAACCCCCCAACCCCTCCCCCAACCCTCTTCTTCTCGTATTAATGAGATACCACCCCCGCCCCCTCTCCCGCCCTCCACCACCACCCAAGCCGGCTAGGTGCATATATATGTCACCAAGCGAAGGGTTTTCTTCGTCATTTCATCAGACCTTTAACTATTGTAAGTAACGGTCCCCATCAGCCCATGTATAGTGTTTATTTTATGTGAATTTGCGCATTTATTGATATTTGCTTCTATATTTGTATAATTGGTTAGATTTACATGTTGTTTTCTATATTTCTGTACGTCATTATTATCTATGTTACAGAATTTCCTGAAGATGTCTCTTTGTTAGACGAAACGTTGAAATAAATTAATCATTTTGGCAACTTGGTATATGCCCACCCTCTAAATGGCAGAATATTGGTTAGAAAACTGGAGAATACTCACAAGAAGATCAACAACCTCACTAACGCTGTCGATCTTAACAATGCATGCATACAAGAGAATCTGCTCCCCAGATATATATATATATATATATATATATATATATATATATATATTTATATATATATATATATATGGAGGTGAGGTGACAAAATGAAACATTAAGGCTAGAGTATGGAGCTTTATTCAGAACCAGACGTTTCGACCTCTTGGGCCTTTATCAGTGGACTGAATACAGAATAAGAATCAAAGCCCGTCAACAGCTTACACGGTGATCTGACGACCCTGCGTGACCTCATCGATTTGGTTTCTCTATGTGTCAACTTCGGCCCTGTCATGTTCAATGGCGTAGAATATTTCCAGCATAGTGGGCTAGCCATGGGGTCTCCCCTTAGCTCAGTGATGGTATGTTTATATTTAGAAGAATTAGAAAGTACCAGTTACATCAAACTCATGGGTAAAGATACACATTGGTGGCGATACGTCGATGACATTCTAGTAGTGGTACCCGAGTTCGTCAATTTAAGACAGAAATTAACCCAATTAAATAACATAGAACAGAAAATACAATTTACATTAGAAGAAGAAATAAACGATGAAATTCCTTTTTTTGGATACTATAATAAAGAAAACAGAAAACGGAATAAAATTCAAAGTATACAGAAATCCAACAAACCGAGAAGATTACATTCATTTCTATTCAGCTCACAGTACTAGAGTCAAATCAGGGATAATAATCGGATTCATGTATAGAGCCCTAAGGATTTGCAGCAAAGAGTTTTTACAGGATGAGCTTAACCATATCTTTAAAACCTTCCAGGAATTAGCATATCCTTTGGGCTTTCTTATAAAATTAAAACACAAAGCCATCAAAATTATGAAAAGGAGCACAACATCTACAGACAACAGCACCAGCAAGGACAAAATATTTATTTCAGTTCCTAACTCTAGATACGCACCATTAATTAGTAATTTTTTAAAGAACACCAGAATGAATTTAGAAACATCAGCAGGAAAAAGAATTGGCGAGTTTACCAGAAATACAGAAAATTTGCAAGAAAATAAAAGTGTTGTTTACAGAATTCCTTGTACAGGTTGTGAGAAAGTTTACATCGGTGAGACAGGACGCGGCATGGACAGAAGATTAGAAGAACACAAGAGGGATGTGAAACATCACAGAACATCAAATGCCCTAGTAGTTCATATCGATGAAGAAAATAATTTGCCAAACTGGAAGGAAGCCCACGTTCTACATAGGAAAATAGGAAAAAAGAAAAGGAAAGCTTTGGAGGCGGCACACATTGCCACCGAGAAAACCACAAATTCTCGTAAGGGGTTTATGTCCTGGGCTCAAACGTCCGCACAACTGGCGGTCGGCGAGTGTGGGGGGACAACGTAACCGGGATGAGGTCACGCAGGGTCGTCAGATCACCATGTAAGCTGTTGACAGGCTTTGATTCTTATTCTGTATTCAGTCCACTGAGGAAGGCCCAAATGGTCGAAACGTCTGGTTCTGAATAAAGCTCCATGCTCTAGCCTTAACGTTTCATTTTGCCACCTCACCTCCATATTTGTCTGTCTGTACATATATATATATATATATATATATATATATATATATATATATGTATATATATATGTATATGTATATATATATATATATATATATACATGTAAATATATATATATATATATATATATGTGTGTATGTGTGTGTGTGTGTGTGTGTGTGTGTGTGTGTGTGTGTGTGTGTGTGTGTGTGTGTGTGTGTGTGTGTGTGTGTGTGTGTGTGTGTGTGTGTGTGTGTGTGTGTGTGTGTGTGTGTGTGTGTGTGTGTGTGTGTGTGTGTGTGTGTGTGTGTGTGTGTGTGTGTGTGTGTGTGTGTGTGTATCGGTTGTTTGCGAAAACGTCGTCATAACTCAAAATATCGAATTTTTCAGGAGAGGCATTTTAAGGTTTCAAAACGCTCTCAATATTATAAAAAGCCCTCAAACACCATAGGTGGAACATTTTTTGGAGCATCAAATACGCCTCTAAAGTTTATAGAAGTTGAAACAATCATAATCTTTACTAAGTCTAAAATATTTGTTGGAACAAGTTGGAACATGTAAGGTTATGTCGTTGGGACATTTAGCACTCCCTAGCGGTCAATTTTTGAGCTACAGATATGACACTGTTACCAAAAAAAATCCGTGTTTGAAGATGAATATGTCTGTATAGATAACTCAAAAATTCAGTTTTTTGAGTTATGACGACGTTTTCGCAAACAAGCGATATATATATATATATATATATATATATATATACATATATATGTATACATATACATATATATATATATATACACACATATATATACATATATATATGTATATATATATATATATAGTTACGACTACAGGCTCGTCGTAGTGAAGATTTCATTCAGACGCACATGCGCGCATGTACGTATGTGTAACTCGGACTATGCTAGCCGTTCCCACGGTAGGCTTGGTAGACTTCTCGATATCCAACTGTAAGAGTACTGTTAAAGTGATGAATTATATTTATATGATGTATTCCATTCCTTTTGTACACTGTTAACCAAATTCTATACATTACATATAGATTTATGTATGTCTATTGTCTTGTGGATCTCTCTTGTCAATCTTACGAGTTGATTTACGTAAGATAAGAGAAATTACATATTCTCTTAATCTTCGGACGCCGGTGAGAAAGTTCTGTGCCTACGTGAGGTGTATTCACGTCTGAAGACTCTTAAAGTGATGATTTCTATTCATCGGATTGTATTTCGTTCCTTTTTGTGCTTTGACAAACTATTCCATACTTTGCATA
>NC_134796.1:20247044-20249544 GCF_046742065.1 Oratosquilla oratoria
CTGAACATTTTCAGAACAATAAGATAATATTCCGTATTGACGGTTTGACCCTGAGGAACCCATTCAACGTGAATGGGCCAACAGCTTCAGATATCATCCTCACAGATATTCGACGGTCTTGCATCACTAACTTTTGCACTTCCTCAATGTTTTCCTCCTTGCGTGCACTTTTCAGTGCTCCAGATCTGGGTTCATCCTCAACCTGTTCATTTCCTTCAGAAAATATTCTAAACCACCGATAGAAAATTGCTTGGCTCATCTGTTCATCCCCATAGGCCTCCTTTAATATTCCATAAGTTTCTTGTTTAGTTTTCTTAATTTTAACACGAAATTTGATGGCGTAACGTTGCTCCATGTTCCCCTGCATCTTGACAAGTGTTCACAGATCGGTAAACCGAATCAGACTGGTTCTACCACGTTCACCGCTGCACTCAGACCTACAAATATAGAAAGATGCCAGTTAATCATTTTATAGAATATATGTATGTGTACTTCACCATGAAGTAATATTTTGATTAAATCATATTTAATGTCCCGCCTGACATTTTCTCATTGCCTATTGAGCAAGGGAGTATACACACACACACACACACACACACACACACACACACACACACACATATATATATATATATATATATATATATATATATATATATATATATATATATATATGTGTGTGTGTGTGTGTGTGTGTATGTGTGTGTGTGTGTGTGTGTGTGTGTGTGTGTGTGTGTGTGTGTGTGTGTGTGTGTGTGTGTGTCTGTCTGTCTGTGTGTGTGCGTGCGTACGTGTGTGTGTGTATATGTACATATACATATATATGTATACATATATATGCGAATAAATCACAAAAACACGTGATTCACAAAATGTGTAATAAAACCACTTGGAAAATAAAATGAAAGGTGACCGAACGTTTTCGTCTATTTAAGAATTTTCAAAGGTACCGAGGAAGGTTTGAAGAAACTGGAAATTGTGGTTTGCCTTCCTTTTTTTCCGCCTCGAATATATATCTGTAGACCTTGAAGGCTTGCTCCACATTATAGGCAACTGTTCTACTTCGTGCTGGGTTTGGGTCCCTTTCCTTTATTTTTTCGATTATTGCATCTAGGACTTGGGTCAAAAAACACCTCACGAAGTGTTCTGATGTCAAGGCCTCGTTGGGGCGCATCATCATCATCATCATCGTCATCGTCGTCGTCGTCGCCGCCGCCGCCGCCGCCGCCGTCTTGGAGAGCTCATTCTTGTTCTAATTCCATCAGATCTTCATTGCTGAGTGGCTTATTATGGGACTGTAGCAATTCATTTACATCATCTTCATCCAACACCTTGAACCCAGCCCTATGTGAGAGTCCGACAATATCCTTACGAATGGGTGCCATATCACTAAATCCTATGAAGTCGTCAGCTTACTTGACACACTCGGGCCACAGTTTCTTCCAGCAGCCATTCATTGTTTTTTTCCGTCA
Organism: Oratosquilla oratoria; assembly: GCF_046742065.1. NCBI lineage: Eukaryota > Metazoa > Arthropoda > Malacostraca > Stomatopoda > Squillidae > Oratosquilla > Oratosquilla oratoria. The sequence continues at coordinate 20,248,517 of NC_134796.1, forward strand.
TCTCCTTCCATGCTGCCTTGATAATGTCATGATAATTGGCCCAGAACTGCTTGGCTATGGGCTTGTTTGGGTTGTCAACCATGTTAATCAACTGACTCATTGTGCAGTGCTGATAATACGCGTTGGTTCATGGGCTGGATGAGTGCTGTCGTATTTTTGGGCAGAAACAGCACCTCTATGTTGTCTGCCCAATCTTCCATGGTTGTTGGAAGGCTTGAGACATTGTCAATCAGCAGGAGGAAACGGTTGGCAATGTTTTCTTTGGTAGCATAGTCACGCAGTGCAAGGGACAAATAATTAAATTTGCAACATAATGCTGATTCAAAGAAGACATCATCCAGGCTTTTTTTGTTGGATATATATATCACTGTGAGATATTCTTTCACATAGTCCTTAAGTGACCTTGGGTTTTCACAATCACAGCTTAATAAAGGCTTGAACTTCAGGTCCCCAGCTACATTACCACCCAGCACCATTGTTAATCTATCTTTGGATGGTTTAAATCCTGGCGTTGTTTTCTCTTCCCTAGGAATAAAGATTCTGGATGACATTTTCTTCCAGCACAGCCTGTCTCGCCGTAGTTTATCACCTGATTGGCCCGTAGCCACACTCTTCAATGTGTTTTTTCAGTGTTGATATGAATGCTGTAGCGGCAGGTTTGTCAGAACTCGCTGCCTTACCTGTCATTTTGATGTTGTGTAGGGCTGCTCGGGCTTTAAAACGGTCAAACCAACCGTTACTGACACTGAAATTTGACCCATCTTTAACCTCATATCCCTTCTTATGTAGAAAATTATAAATCGAGAAGGCTTTCGTTGTCACAAGGGAAGTAGAAAGAGAATTGCTGCGGCGAGACAGGTCATTAATTCACAGCCTTAAGAGTCTCACCATTTCCTCCATTATTGGTTCACTCTGCCTCGTCAGCCTCTTTGCCATTAATGTAGAAACTGTTTCACCAACTTTCTTTACACTTTCTTCTTGTTTGATTATTGTGGAGACATGATTGGGGCAATTGCATGATTCTGGCG
>NC_134796.1:20259544-20262044 GCF_046742065.1 Oratosquilla oratoria
GTCTTTCGTGTGGGACGGTATCAAAAGCTTTTGCAAAGTCTAGATATACTAAATCTATTTTGTTTCTTTTGTCATAATTCGAGATAACTGTGTTGTAGAATTCGAGTAAGTTAGTCACGCAAGAACGTTTCCGTCTGAAACCATGCTGGCTATCATTTATCAAACGGTTACTTTCTAAATGATGTTCGATAGCATCTCTGATGATAGTTTCCATTATTTTTCCTACGATTGAAGTCAAACTTATAGGCCTATAGTTATTTGGCTTCTTTTTGTCACCTTTTTTTAATATGGGAGTAACGTTAGCTAGCTTCCATTCTCTTGGGACATCTCCGGATATGATGGATTTCTTGAAAATAATTTCTAATGGAACAACAATCTCATTTTTCATTTCCTTTAAGATTCTTGGATGCCAACCGTCAGGCCCTGGTGTTTTATTAACTTTGAGTTTGTCTATACACCTTTTAATTTTTTCTTTTGTTATATTTACCGTAGTGAGTAAGTTTACCCTAGACTTTTCACAGGTTTCAGTTTGGAATTCACCTTCAGGTGTTTCGTTTACGAATACCGAGCTAAAATAATTGTTTAAGATATTACACATTCCTTCATTTGAATATTCAAGTTGACCGTCAGCAGATAATAGTGAACCAATGTGATTCCTAACAACCTTTTTATCTCTAATGTAACTATGGAATTCTTTGGGATTCTCTTTGGATTTATCAGCGATATTCATTTCGTATTGTCGTTTTCTTTTTCTTATTGTCTTTTTTAAATCTCTCTGTATTGATACATAACTTTCATAGTCATTAGATGCACCCGAGCACTTATATTTCTTATAAGCCTGTCTCTTTTCAGCAATACTTTTTTCGGTTTCTTTGTCGAGCCACTTTGGGCGAGCCTGATTTGGGGGACGTCTGTCTTCAAAAGGAATGTAAGTTTGAATCATCTTAGTGAGCGTATTTTGAAATATTTCCCACATCTGATCTGCATGTCTTTCGTTTAATTTTGCCTCCCAATCTGTAAGCTGAAGCTCCTGACGTAGTCCTATGAACTGAGCTTTACTGAAATCGGGTATTTTAGAAACACAAGTATCTATTCTAAAATTGTTTAGGAGTTTGAATCTAACTAGGTTGTGATCGCTATTTGCAACAGATTCACCGACTTCTACATCAGTTACCATGCTTTCGCGGCTAGTGATCAAAAGATCAAGTAAGTTTCCATACCTTGTGGGCTCTTTTACATGCTGAATTAACTAATTGTCACCAAGAAAATCAAACAAGCGACTACCTATATGGCCATGTTCAAGGGTCATCCAATCAATGTTAGTAAAATTGAAATCACCCATTATCAATAAATCTCTTTCTTATGTATATCAACCACACGAATGACCCTCTGTAAGTTTGATTAAATGAATCAGTTCAGAACTGCCAGAAAGGTATACACGTATCTTAACTCAAAAGAATGTCGTAAATGACACCAAAAATCTGATCACTATTCACGACAGAAGTAAAATGCCGATACTGGAGGTCGTTTCGTCTAGATGTACCCTAACTTGAATACACAATACGAAGACCTTCAATTTCGTGATACAAGAAAATTTCCGCGACAACCATCACTCCTCTTATAAGATGTCCTCGTTTCCACCTTTCCACTTAGCATCATATATATATATATATATATATATATATATATATGCAAAGTAGACCACTTGGAAAAAGAAACTAACGAAGCAGAGCGCTTTCGTATATTACATCTTCAGTGCAACAAGTACATAGTGATAGGAATACATAGACATTATATACATGATACAAAGGGGACTAGGACAGTTTTGAATAAGCATACCGACCAATTACCCCCTAGAGAGCGGAAGGTCATTGTCAATTATCTTACGATGGTCGGGCGACATTAGGTCACAGTGGTATATTCAAGCATATTGAATTAAATAATCATCCAGTTGATTGGGGTAATGCCCAGGCAATCTATTATACCAACAACATAATAGCAAGAAATTTAATAGAGTGCAGTTTGATTCATACCACTAGTAATCAAAATACCAACCTACATAAAGGCTTGTACAAACTTGATAATTTCATTTGTCAAGAAATTAGTAAGATAATATCATGTAAAATGTAATCCAACAAATTGACTTAATGTCGCCCTATATAAGTAGTAGAAACAGTAACCCTTGGCGACTGTGACCATCGTAAGATAATTGACAATGACCTTTCGCTCTCTTTGGCGACTGTGACCTGATGTCGCCCGACCATCGTAAGATAATTGACAATGACCTTCAGCTCCCCTTGGCGACTGTGACCTAATGTCGCCCGACCATCGTAAGATAATTGACAATGACCTTCCGCTCTCTAGGGGGTAATTGGTCGGTATGCTTATTCAAAACTGTCCTAGTCCCCTTTGTATCATGTATATAATGTCTATGTATTCCTATCACTATGTACTTGTTGCACTGAAGATGTAATATACGAAAGCGCTCTGCTTCGTTAGT
>NC_134796.1:20274544-20277044 GCF_046742065.1 Oratosquilla oratoria
GAAAGAGAGGAAGAAGGACAGAGAGAGAGAGAGAAAGAGAAATTTCGAGCTGTACTGTATTAGTTCAGCGAACAAAATCTTCAGATCAAGAACTCTCATGTGGTACGCCAAGCGAAGACAAGAACACACAGCATACGTTCTTCATTGCAACGTTCGAATTGCATTGACTTCGAGTTTTTTCAAACCTCATCCTTGGAGGGGGCATCCCGTTTCCCCTCTACCCCCTCTTCTCCCCCCTCCTCTCCCCCTCCCCTCTCTTTCTCATTCTCTTTCTCTCGTGGGAAATAGCGACTCAGCGACGACAGACGACGACGACGAAGAAGAAGACGACGAAGAAGAAGAAGAAGAAGAAGAAGAAGAAGAAGAAGAAGAAGAAGAAGAAGAAGAAGAAGAAGAAGAAGAAGAAGAAGAAGAAGAAGAAGAAGAAGAAGAAGAAGAAGAAGAAGAAGAAGAAGAAGAAGAAGAAGAAGAAGAAGAAGAAAAAGACGTAGAAGAAGAAGAAGAAAAAGAAGAAGAAGAAGAAGAAGAAGAAGAAGAAGAAGAAGAAGAAGAAGAAGAAGAAGAAGAAGAAGAAGAAGAAGAAGAAGAAATAAGAATGATAAAAAGAAAAATGAGAAAGAGAAAAAGAGGAAAATATAAAGAGAGAAAAAAGAATAAAAAGTCAGATAAGAAAGAGAAAGAATAAAAAAGAAAATGAAGATCAAAAAGAAAAAAGGACGAAGGAAAAAAAGAAGAAGAAAAAGAGGAAAAAAAAGGGGGGTGGGGTGGAGGAAGGTGTTTGGTTGCGGCCGAAGACGTCACCTTTAAGGACCAAGCGCTCTTCCAGACACAAAATACCTCGCGTACTTAACACCACTACCTCTGCCCACAGCAGCGACGACTTTTCTTCCGCCTGCCACCAAGTGACTTTATTCAACCTCCGAGGAGCAGAGGGCTTCAAGACAGACACGAAGCTGGGTGCTTGTGGACCTGCAAAAGCAAATACATTCCTCGGGAGAGGAGGACGACAGGAGGAATTCGAAGGACCGCCTCAAGGATGCCAATCGAGGGATATCATACGGGGGTGGTGGGTGGGAGGATGAGTATGATGAGACGGATAGTGCCGCCCACAAAGCCCGCCGAGAGGGACGTGACAGAGGAGAAGAGGAGAGACGGAGGAAGAGGAAGAATGACAGGGATAAGGACAGGGACAGGAACAGAGACAGGAATTGGGGCAGGGACAGGGAGAGGAACAGGGGAAGGGAGAGGGAACGGGGAAGGGAAAGGGGGAGTGGGAGGAGGGAGATTAAGAGGAAGAGGGAGAGGGAGAGAAGGGAACAAGGAGAGGAAAACTAAAAGAAAAAAACTATATTACAGCGATACTCGAGAGGACCGCATGGAGTGGCGGTAGTGGTAATAAACAGTGAGTGGGATGGCTGGAGAAAGATGAGAGGGAGGGAGGGAGGAACGGGGAGAGGGAAGGATTTGTGGCTTTAGGGTACAAGTTGAAGCAGGTGGACGATTCTTGGATGGGCTGGGCTGGGCTGTGAGGGAAGAAAATGTGGTCGTAGTACCGATAGAGAGGATGAAAGATGAGGAAGAAGGGAAGGAGGAAGAAAAGGAGGGGAGACAGAAGAAAAAGCAGCAGGAGGAGAAGGAGGAGGAAGAAGGAGAAGAGGAGGGGGAAGAAAGGAACTGGGACAAGAAAGATAGTAATGATTTTGTTCTAGCGCCCTGTTATTGCACCTTTTTTTCCATCCACACCATTGTACTTTTTCAGTCTCCTAGAGCAAAGAATAAGAAATGAGGCCCATGGTTAGTTTATCTTTTTATATATTTTGGCCACCCCCATGTACAGGGGAAAAGAACTTTTGATACGTGTGTATTGTTTGTTTGTCTATATCAAGTGGTCTTTTATTTATTTGTCTATTCATTTCTTTATTTATTTTTCTATTCATCTATTTTGCGTTTGCAGACCCTGAGAAGACTGTTCTATGAACCTAAATTCCATTTGCTCAAATTGTCCTAATCGTCAACACTGCCATCGTTAGTGTTATTAATATAATCATCATCGCTGATCAAAAGTGTCATAGAAAATAGGAATCCGGGAATGTGTGCAAAGAAAATATTACATGAAGGGATGATCGTGCTTAAGACGGGTGGAGACTTGGAATTTAAAAGAGATAGAAATAAGTTTAAATGTGTTTGAGATGAAGTGTCTGAGAAGCATAAAGGAAAAGGGGTTCCTAGGTTTAATAGAGAGAGAAATTAAGAGGTGAGGAGTACAGGAGATATAGATAGAACTTAGGAGCTTAAAGTGAGCTAGCAGATAGGGCTGATAAAAGATTATTAGGTTGGTTTGGACACATGGGAAGAATGAGAGAAGAAAGATTAGCAAAAGATGTACTGAAGGGAGAGGTAGATTGAGTGAACTTGAGGGAACAACATAGGAAGAAATAGATAAATGGGAAAAAGGAGCTTTGACCAATAGGGGAATGTCTGCTGAGAGAGGAAAGGAGAA
>NC_134796.1:20284544-20287044 GCF_046742065.1 Oratosquilla oratoria
AAATAAAGGAATGTGTGATATTCTAAACAATTATTTTAGCTCAGTATTTGTAAACGAAACATCTCAAAGTGAACTCCAAACTAAAACCTGTGAAAAGTCTAGGGTAAACGTAGATATACGTAGATATGTAGATATACGCGGGAAGGAAAAAAGAAACGACGAAAAAGATATAAATAGATAAATGCAAAGACAAACACGAAATAGTGAAACTGCGAGAAGGAAATAAAGAATATATAGATGATGTAGAAATGGCTGAATTTATGATCAGCCATTTTAAGTCTGTATTCATAATTGAAAGCTCACAAATTTGGGATGAAGGACAACGAGGAAGATCCCCCGAAATGGAAGAAATAACGGTGACACAGGAAGAAATAAGGGACCAAATAAAAATACCTTGTCGTTAAAAAGTCACACAGGTCTGATAGAACTCCAAACAGGATATTGAGAGATTGTATAGATGAACTAACGGACAAAATACACAAGATAATTAACTCCTCACTCAAAGAAGGAAAAGTTTCACAAGACTGGAAAAATGCAAGTGTTGTACCAACACTGTACACAAAGGAGGAGAAAAAGAAAATTCAACAAACTATAGACCGGTATCCCTTACAAATACAGTAGCAAAAATATGCGAAAAAGTTATCAGGAATAAATTGATTAAACACTTGAAAGAAAACAAAATACCAAATCCTAAACAATTTGGTTTTAGAAGTGAAAGATCATGTACCACAAACTTAATATGCTTTTGCTCAAGATTAATAGAGATAATACAAGAAGGCGACGGATGGGCAGATTGTGCTTTCTTGGACTTAAAAAGGCTTTTGACAAAGTACCACGCAAAAAGCTACTAAGAAAAATTTAAATAATAGGTGGAATACAAGGAAAGTTATTGAAATGGATAAAAGATGTCTTGAACGGAAGAAAAATGAAGGTGGTACTTGGAGACAAGATTGGAAAGATATGATAAGTGGAGTCCCTCAAGGATCTGTATTGGCTTTTATAAGGTTTGCTATTTATATAAATGATATGGATGAAGGTGTGGAACGTTATATGAGCTTCTTTGCAGATGATGCGAAAATACTCAAGAGAGTAAGTACAAGGAAGACTGCAAATATTTTCAAAAAGACCTAGACAAAGACTGAAAATGGAGTCAGAAGTGCAAAGTGAACTTCAACATAAAGAAATGTAGTATAATGGATTTTGGAAAAAGCAAAGATAGAATATCATGTCAATATAAAATTGATACAAAGGAAGTAAAAAGGTACACTCGGAAAGGGACATGACACCAGCTGGACCTTTTTATTTCTAGGATCTTATGTGTTTGTTTGTCTTTGTATTTATGTGATTGAGTCTAGGTAGTGGTATAATGCTTCGCATAGTGGGTGGCGTAGTAGTTATTTGAAAGCCTAATGTGTCTAGACAGAGCAGATTTTGTTATATCAACTGTGTACCATGCATGTCGAGATGTTTACAAAGTGATGTATGGATGTTACCTGTGTGTAGCCGGTAATTGCTCGTAGTATTTTGTTTTGTGATCTGGATCCTATGATATGTTTCTGAAATGAATGCTGTCTATACTGTACTAGCATATTCCAGCGTATGTAACTGTCTCTTCCAAGCTCTAAACCAGTGATTACTTTGAAGGTGTTGGGACGTGTGTTGTGTTGCCTTTCTGTGCGATATATGCCACGTGAATTGAAGTAATCAGGCGAGTATGTTTTGAGCCTTCGGCTTGAAATGGTCACGTGTTTGAGCTCAATGTAATCACCTGGTGTCAGCCAGAATAAACTTGTCATGTATAACAATGTAGAGTAAAGAAGGAATACAAATCTTTCATTCCATCTTTCGTTAAACCAATTCGTTCCTTTTAATAATTATCAGTTGCATTCATTCTTACACAAAACCACTTGCGAATCTTATCAAGCACTAGTCTTTTAGCTCCTATGCCCTACATTCACGGGCTCATCCAATCTTCCTTCAATGCACCTGTTTTGCCACTTATGTACCTCCAGGTTAACCAAAACCCTCTTCATGAACCCCCTCCCCTCTTTCCTTAACCCCCTCGTTCCGTTCATTCTATCTAGCATTCAGTTTTATTTTTTATTTGTTTATTTTTTTATCTTATATTCAGTCTTTGACCCACAGAGGCATTCTGTGCTTTCAAGCTGTCGTTTTTGTTAGGGCGTGTCCATCTTTCCATTTCCCTCCTCCTCCACCCACTCCTCTTTTATAGCTTTAGTTTATCATCTTTCTTACTTCAGCTCCCCGAATCACATCTTCTCGCTCTAGTTCAGTGGTTTTCCCATAACTTCTTCTTTTCCTATTAACCTTCCCTATTCGCATTTCTTTTTCTTTCTCTTTCTTCGTCCCTTTTCCTTTCATTTGATTTACTTTCCTTTTCTTTCTCTAGTACTCTTCATTTTCCTATTTACCAGTTTCCTTTTCATGTTTCCTTTTTCCTTCTCTCAGTAGTCAGATTTCCTTTTCTATTTTCTCTTCC
>NC_134796.1:20292044-20309544 GCF_046742065.1 Oratosquilla oratoria
CTTAGAATCTCAGGAAGAAAGGGAGGTGTTCCTTCTACTTTGACACCCATTTTAACTTACGATTTTAACTTGGATACCCAAGGAATAATTGTGAGCATCATTTTAATGGTACTGGGATGGTCCAAAGTAACTTCCAGCCACGGAGATTAGCGCAATCGAGCAATGGGAATAGGATTAGACTACTCTGGAGAAGTTAGTGTTTCCCAAAAGATATGTTTCTTGTGTACTTTTATATACGTTTTCATATTTGACATGATTTTTTTTTTCAAACTTCTCCGTCACCCATGATTTTCTTGCACCAACATACGTGTCCATCAACTCTTCGTATTTGTTAACCACTTCCTTCAGTTATTTTCCCCATTCTTCCGTTTATCTCCAGGTTTTAACCATCCATTTGTTACGAATTACCCAGGGGGAGGAACAGAATAACCTTGCAGTATCTAGAATGAAAAGATAATTTCCTACAGGAAGGAAGTGCGTAATCTCTTTTAGTCGATGAGAAAGATAAAAAACTAAATGACGTTTGTATTTGTTTAATACGGAAGGTCACATTTATCTTAATTTTAACATATTCAAGGCCGCATTATGATATACAGTTGTCTCAGTCGTTACAATCTGCTGTCAATATGGCCGTTTGTCCCACGTCGACCAAGTGTCATCTTTTTGATTGTATAAAAAAATATCGAACAAACAAATGAAAACTGATAATGATTCATTAATCATTTGTCTTCCTTTCAACAAACTGCTATTCAAAACCTATGTACTTTGTCTAGTCTTTCCTAACGCCAATTTTCTTTTCTATAAATAATATAAAATACAAAATAAGCAAATAATACTAATTCGTCTTTCTTTCAATGCTCACTGCTACTCAATTCAAAACATATGCAATTGTTCTAGATGTCACCAAGTAATTTATTTCAGCTGGGGAGCCCCCTCAAAAAAAAAAAAAAAAAAAAAGTCCTAAGATGTTATCTCTTATCAACTACCTATAAACGGGCATTTTTTTTCTATTACTTCTTTTGTTTGTTTATTTATTTATTAATTTTTTATTAATATATATATTTATATATATATATATATATATTTTTTTTTTTTTTTTTTTTTTTTTTTTTTTTTGGCAATCATATATTTTTTCTTTCTGATTCATCTTATCTATTTTTTCTTTCTCAATTTTCGGGGTCTCTATCTTCTTTCCAATCATCATCTTAATTTTCTTTTTCCTCTACCTTTTCTTTTTCCTTCATCGTCCTTCACCTCTTCTACTTCTCTTTATTTTTTCCTTACTCCTATTCATCGTCCTAACGTCCATTCTCCATTAATATCTCCCCTCGTCTTTATTCATGATTCTATTTCCTTCTTTTGTTCCCTTCAATCCCTTTTTGCACGTCTGTCTTCCTTATCTGTGTCTTCTTTCGTCTCAATAAATAGATGAGAATGTGACGCAGTCTGGTTGATGGGCCACAAGTTTGATAACCCAGCGGCCCGACCATCGAATTTCATTTGAATATCCGAGTCATTTGCAAAGGACATGATCCAACTTTCCTAATTTGAGATTGCCTCAGTCTCACTGTGATGACCTGATGAGGACTGACCTCACCAGACTCACCATAGAGACACTCCTCTCCAAACTAGACTCACCGTGACTGTGTTGAGGCTTCGGACTTCCTCTGCCTCAGAAGAGAAAGTCCTCAACGTTACTCACTTATTCTCTCTCTCTCTCTCTCTCTCTCTCTCTCTCTCTCTCTCTCTCTCTCTCTCTCTCTCTCTCTCTCTCTCTCTCTCTCTCTCTCTCTCTCTCTCTCTCTCTCTCTCTCTCTCTCTCTCTCTCTCTCTCTCTCTCTCTCTCTCTCTCTCTCTCTCTCTCTCTCTCTCTCTCTCTCTCTCTCTCTCTCTCTCTCTCTCTCTCTCTCTCTCTCTCTCTCTCTCTCTCTCTCTCTCTCTCTCTCTCTCTCTCTCTCTCTCTCTCTCTCTCTCTCTCTCTCTCTCTCTCTCTCTCTCTCTCTCTCTCTCTCTCTCTCTCTCTCTCTCTCTCTCTCTCTCTCTCTCTCTCTCTCTCTCTCTCTCTCTCTCTCTCTCTCTCTCTCTCTCTCTCTCTTTCTATCTATCTATTTTTCTATCTATCTGTCTATCTATCTGTCTGTCTATCTATCTATCTGCCTGTCTATCTATCTATCTATCTATCTATCTATCTATCTATCTATCTATCTATCTATCTATCTATCTATCTATCTATCTATCTATCTATCTATCTATCTATCTATCTATCTATCTACCTACGTATCTATCTATCTCTATTTGTCTATCTATCGCTCTCTTTCTATCCCTCTCCCTCCATCCCTTATCTCTCTACTGTCCATTTCCCACACCCATTCATATAAATACTCTTAAATCATCCTCGCCTTCATATTACCCATTTGTTGTCATGTGTAAACACTGTTTTGTTTTTTGTTTTTTGTTTTCGTTCTATGCTTTAAAACACAGGGTTATTATCAATGTCTTTCGTCAGTCATTGACCAAACTATTCGAGGCAGATATATTTTTGTCCCTCCCTCACACCATAAGAACATAAGAATGAGAAAAAACTGCAAGAGACCATAAGGCCTATACTTGGCAGTTCCATATGCATTAACAATTACCATCCCTATCCATAAACTTATCTAATTTTTCTTTAAAACAACCAACTATTTCAGCGCTCGCTACATGGTTACCAAGGCTATTCCATTCATTAACCACTGTTGGTAAAATAGTTCTTGCTTATTTCCTCCTTAAACCTACATTTATCCAATTTATATTCATTACTACGCGCCCTGCCATGCTGTTTTAATATGATAATCATACCCACAGCAATCATTATAGCACTTGATCCTTTTGAATACTTCTATTATGTCGCCCCACAATCTTTGTCTTTCCCAAGAGTGTAGGTTAAGATCCCTACGCTTGTCTTCGTATAGTATATTTCTAAGCTCATTAATCGTTTTGGTCTTTCTCCTCTGTATTGATTCTAGTGAATTAATACCCTTTTTATAGGACGGAGATCAAAAGTGTACCGCAGAGTCAAGGATGCGTCTAGCTATCGCCAGATAGTTTAATAATCACCTCTGAACTTTTGTTTGTGACCATCCTGGCAATATACCCCAATGCCTCGTTGGCCCTATTCCTGGCACTAAGGCATTGTTTCCTAAATTAAAGCTAAGGACCCACTACCACTCCTCAGTCCTGTTTTCTCTAATATTTAGTTATCTAAGCTATATCTATTAGCTGGGTTGTGTAACCCTACGTTTAACACACAGCATTTTGAGATGATAAAGTCCATTTGCCATTTCTCCAACCATGTAATCAATTTATTAAGATCCTATTTCAATGTCTCAGCGTCTTCCCCCGATTTAATATGTTGTCATATTTTAGTGTCATCCGTAAACTTACTAACATCACAATCAATACTACTGTACAAGTCGTTCATATACATAATGAGCTATAAGGGACCACAAACGTGCCCTGGGGAACTCCACCAGTAATACTACCTCATTTGAATTTGACACCGGTAATGGTGACTCGTTGTTTTCTTTCACTAACACCAAACGATTTCATTCGGCTGAGGTCAACCTCGAGTTCTGTGGGTAAAGGTTATTCTAATTAATCAGATGGAGGTGGTGGGTGTTTTATCTATTCATTTATGACTCGTTTTATTTTCTGTTCTAATCAACACTTATCTCTGACATTACACACACACACACACACACACATATATATATATATACATGTGTGTGTGTGTGTGTGTGTGTGTGTGTGTGTGTGTGTGTGTGTGTGTGTGTGTGTGTGTGTGTGTGTGTGTGTGTGTGTGTGTGTGTGTGTGTGTGTGTGTGCGTGAGTGTGTGTGAGTGTGTGTGTGTGTGTGTGTGTGTGTGTGTGTGTGTGTGTGTGTGTGTGTGTGTGTGTGTGTGTGTGTGTGTGTGTGTGTGTGTGTGCATGTGTGTGCGTGTGTGTGTGTGTGTGTGTGTGTGTGTGTGTGTGTGTGTGTGTGTGTGTGTGTGTGTTGTGTGTGTGTGTGTGTGTGTGTGTGTGTGTGTGTGTGTGTGTGTGTGTGTGTGTGTGTGTGTGTGTGTGTGTGTGTGTGTGTGTGTGTGTGTGTGTGTGTGTGTGTGTGTGTGTGTGTGTGTGTGTGTGTGTGTGTGTGTGTGTGTGTATTCACTTGGTCTTTGGATCACGTGTTCGACTCGTAATCGACAGCTATTTCCCTCCTGGAAGAGAGCTCAGAGCTCGTAGGTCCGATCTATGGGTAATGCTATGACCTTTCACACACACACACCCCCAACTCCCCGCCCACGAGAGTCAGAGTAACGACCCGAAGCGCAGCTGTACCGAAATTAATTTCGGCCCTGGGCAGGATTCGAACCAAGCACTACGCGCACCACCATGCTAGTAGTGTGTGTGTGTGTGTGTGTTTGTGTGTGTGTGTGTGTGTATGTGTGTCTGTAAATACGTAAATGAATATACAAATAAACAAATAGATTAATAAATAAACAAATAAATAACCCAATGACAGTCTCTGTCGATTTCTTTCTGGCTCAAGTCAGTCGAGGTCTTTGGGTCAAGCCTCACCCCCTTCCTCCTCATCCTCCCCCTCGCTCTCCCCCTCCTCCCTTCCCTCTCCAGGTCGAAGCTATTAACCTTTTCAACACGATGACGTAGCTTATGCTTCTGTTCTAATTGAGGACAGATTATTTCAGTCAGCTTCATTCTTAACCCATTCAACTCCGATGACAAGATGTCTTGTCATTTGGTCAAATAAAACAAAAAATCATAAAACACCAAAATGTTTGATCAAACACCAGAAATATATGACGTCAGTCCTTACTGACGTCATATTTTTCTGGTGCTTGATCAAACATTTTGGTGTTTTATGATTTTTTGTTTTATTTGACCAAATGACAAGACATCTTGTCATCGGAGTTGAATGGGTTAAGTGGGTCACGACCAATAGAGACCACATTCAAGCCGTAGGTTGCCCAATCAGATGTATAAAATTTCCTTTTCTTAGCCAAAACAAAAGCCATAAAGTGCGTCATTGTGATGAAGGAATGAAATGAGTACTTCGGGTCTTTCTTTATCATGGGCTGATCCTTACACCCAAGAAGTTCCCTACTCATCTCTTTTCTCCTTCGAGTGTCTTTTCTTCTGCTCCTCGTCTTCCTCCTCCTCCTCGTCCTCCTTTTACTCCTTGACTCCTTGATCCATGTTGCCTTCGCTCACTTTCATGAACACTCGTATCCCATTTTCTCTCCCATGCAATTCCCTTTTCTCTTCCTTCCGTTCCAATAAGTTCACGTTTTCTCACTCAACCAATCCTCCTCAGCTTTTTTCACCTAATTTACTTTGTCTATTTATCTATTTACTTATGTACTTATTTTTATATTTATCTATTTATTTGTTTATTTATTTATCTACTTATTTATCTATTTGTTTATTTATCTATTTATCTATTTCTTTTATTTTCATTGTGTCTTGTTTTTTTATTTATCTATTTGTTTTATTTTTCATTTTGTTTTGTTCATTTATTTATCTATTTATTTATCTTTTTTATTTTACTTTCCCATAAATTTGTTATGGTCTATCTCCTAAGCATTTTTTTTTAATGATTAGGAGCCTTGTTCCAATAATTTGTGTCGATTGCATTCTTATATGCCTAAACGAATACGTGGATACAAATAGCTGAGGGACCAACGACGGATACCTGCAGGTGGTGGTCCTGCAAGACGGACGTCAGAGAGACTCATCTCCCTCTTACCCATCCTCCCCTCCATCTAGAAGTGCAGTCCCGAGGGGCTGATACTCGGTCTTCAGACCTGGCCTACGATTACTCCGATTGTATTTTCTCTTCTTTTTTCAAAATACGAGAGCTAAGAAAGAGTAACTAATCCCTTCTTCCTACAATTATAACCCAATGACCTGGAAAAAGTCCCACATCTGTAAATCCTAAAGAACAATCCAATATATTTTTCTAATAAGACCTACTGGACCCAAGGATCGTTGCCAGCCTCTGTGGGGGTGGGGGTTTTCCTCAGTAAAACCCGGAGCAACAACTATTATCATATACAAATAGCTGAAAGAGAATTTTGATATCCAAACTGGGTTTTATTGTGATTTCCATCTATGATTAATTGCGAAGGAAATAGTTCGCTTTCTTGTCAAAAGAGGCTTGATTGAAAACACGATGATTGATATGGTGAGTTAAATGAAAGCCGCAGCACTTGTAAAAAAAAATAGTTTAGATTAAAATATTTTAGATCACCGAAAAAATTTGTCCCCATTAGCTTACAACTGGCAAGAGACTGCCTTACATAACGTCCCACGCTCAAATGTGCGGGAAAATAACAATACATTTGGTGGGGAATACAAACGTACTAACAGGCACCCACCATGTGGCTTTATACATACATACATACATACATACATACATACATACATACATACATACATACATACATACATACATACATACATACATACATACATACATACATACATACATACATACATACATACATACATACATACATACATACATACATACATACATACATACATACATACATACATACATACATACTATCGGAAAATTTCAAAACACTGGACTCAGAGTGACAGAATTTATTACCAACGTTTCGAACCCTGTCCGGGGCTCGAAACGTCGGTAATAAATTCTGTTACTCTGAGTCCAGTGTTTTGAAATTTTCCGATAACATGGCTCCTGGACTCCAGCTCTTTACGAACGTATACATACATACATACATACACACATACATACATACATACATACATACATACATACATACATACATACATACATACATGCATACATACATACATACACATATACATACATACATACATACATATATATATACATATGTACATACATACATATATACATACATACATACATACATACATACATACATACATACAGTCTTGGGTATGACGTTAAACTGCAACCACAGCTGTTGAGAGAGATAGCACCTTCCCCCAGCAAGGGCTCTTTGGTTAAAGACTACGTCCCTACTGGTGGCCCTGATTCTCAGCAGTTGTACGGCCCGCGTCCTGTCCGGCCATAAGCTTACCTAGCATTCAAGATAGGAGAAGGTAATTCTGAATTCAAATCCCCCTGCTGCCTTGCAGGGTTTGCCTTTTTTAGACAAAGAATAGGGGACTAAACCCCGACAGAAAATCCGAAGCGGAGCCCCAAAGGCGGTTGGATGGCATACTTGTCTCCTTCCGGCAGCCCCTGCATCCTAATCCGTCCCCAGCCACTGGACTTGGCGTATTAGGACGAGAGAGTGAGGCCGATCCTGCGCAAGTCTCCTTCACTTTAATCAAAGTTTCGCGCAAGTCGTGACATCAAGCTAATATATATATATATATATATATATATATATATATATATATATATATATATATATATATATATATATATATATATATATATATACACTGGGAGCTGTAGTTGCAAACCTGCACACAGGCGGCTCAGGACATGTGGTCGTTCCTCACTGGACAGTGGCAGCAGTGAAGTCCTGCAGCCTCCTGAGTGACCGAGCAGCCCTCTTTAGGATCGCTCTACTCGCTTCCTAGCATAAGGACGGGGCTAGAAAAGGTGCCCTAAACATTGCCCGCCATTCCCCGACCTGGCCAGTTTACCGTGGCTGGCGTTCGAAACATCAAGAAAGATAAACTAAAGGTGTTCACCTTTGCATCTTGGAACGTGAGAACTCTGCTCGACAACACCAAAGCAGACAGACCGGAGAGAAGAACTGCTCTTGTGGCCAGAGAACTAGCTCGCTACAATGTTGACATAGCTGCTCTCAGTGAAACACGCTTTGCAGACAAGGGCCAACTGACAGAAGCCGGTGGTGGTTACACCTTTTTCTGGAGTGGGCGCAGCAGTGAAGAGAGACGTGAAGCGGGTGTTGGTTTCGCCATTAAAACCATCCATGTACGGAATATACCAAACATCCCCGAGGGTATTAACGACCGGCTGATGACAATGCAGATACCGCTCGGAAAGAAGGCCAAAGCAACCATTGTCAGTGCCTACGCTCCGACTATGACGAACTCTGACGAGATCAAGGATAAGTTCTATGAGGAACTGGACTCCCTCATCACATCAGTGAAGTCCGAAAAGCTCATCATCCTTGGAGATTTCAACGCTCGTGTTGGGGCCGATCACCACGCTTGGCACCGCATCTTTGGTTAACATAGCATCGGAAAATACAATAGCAATGGGCACCTCCTTCTCAGAACATGTGCTGCTCATGACCTAGCCTTCACCAACACCATGCTTCGCTTACCGACCCGCAACAAGACAACCTGGAGGCACCTACGCTCTAAGCATTGGCATTTTATTGACTATGTCATCGTGAGGGCAAAGGACATGGTGGATGTGAGAGTGACCAAGACTATGTGTGGCGCCAAATGCTGGACGGACCACCGCCTGATGATCTCAAAAATGAACTTTCACATTCAGCCCAAGAGAAGACCACAGGGCCAGAAAATAATGAAGAAACTGAATGTAAGCCCTTAGGAACACAGAGAAGCATTGCTTCCAGACACTCTTGCAAAACAAATTCTCCAATTTTCAAATCAACCAGTCCAGCATCGAGGATCAGTGGGCATCCTTCAGGGACACAGTTCACTCTGCTGCCCTCGAATCCTTAGGCCCCGCCACCAGAAATCATCAAGACTGGTTCGACGAAAATAATGCAGAAATCCAAAAGCTGCTTGAAGAAAAGCATCGCCTGCTCCGGGCCCACCAGAGTGACCCCTACTGTGTTGCGAAAAAAGCAGCGTTTACCAAAATACGCAGTAAAGTGCAAACAGAGCTACGTCACATGCAAGATTCCTGGCTCAGTGCCAAGGCCGATGAGATCCAAGGTTACGCCGACAGGCATGACACAAAAAGATTCTATGACGCTCTGAAAGCTGTCTATGGACCTCAGTCTTCTGTATCGTCCCCCCTCCTTAGTGCTGATGGCAGTACCTTGCTAACAGAGAAGAATTTAATTCTGGAGAGATGGTCAGAACACTTTCACAACGTGCTCAACCGGCCATCTCAAATCAACGATGAAGCCATTGCACGGCTCCCCCAGGTGCCTACAAACAACGACCTTGATGACCCTCCCTCAGAAGACGAGTTACGCCAAGCGATCAAGCAAATGTCCACTGGTAAAGCCCCAGACTCTGATGCCATACCTGCCGAAGTCTATAAGTCAGGCGAACCAGTCATTATCAGCCAGCTCACCAGCCTGTACTAGTCCATGTGGAACAAGGAGCAACTCCCACAGGAGTTCAGAGATGTCACAATTGTCCACATCTACAAGCATAAAGGAAATCGCCAATCCTGCGACAACCATCGAGGAATCTCCTTCCTGTCCATAGCAGGCAATATCCTGGCTAGTGTCCTTCTCAACCGCTTGTTGGAACACCTGGAAAATTCTGGTCTCTTCCCTGAAAGTCAGTGCGGCTTCCGTGCAGGTCGAGGGACCATCGACATGATCTTTGCTACCCGTCAACTCCAGGAGAAATGCATCGAGCAATATCGCGACCTCTACACGACCTTTGTTGACTTGACCAAGGCCTTTGACACGGTCAGCCGAGCAGGGCTCTAGGACATCATGGCAAAATTTGGCTGCCCCCGCAAGTTCATAGCAATCGTCCGTCAGTTTCACGATGGAATGACAGCCGGGGTTCTAGACGACGGCGAGCCATTTGAAGCCTTCCCAGTTACCAACGGAGTCAAACAGGGCTGTGTCCTGACATGATGTTTTCGGCAATACTGTCTGACGCCTTCAGAAACTGCGAATCCGGCATCAGTATCAGATACAGATATGAGAGAAAACTGTTCAACCTAAGAAGGCTGCAAGCCATCACGAAAGTGAAGGAAACTGTTGTCAGAGACTTCCTGTTTGCCGACGACTACGCACTTAATGCCGGTGATGAGCAGGGGATGCAACAACATATGGACATGTTTTCCTCACCTCCTCATTTCTCACTCTATCTAGCCTAGTAACCCCTATCATACTTCTCAGGCATTTCATCTCAAACACATTCAAACTCCTTCTCTCTTCCTCTCTCATGTTCCATGTTTCTGCCCCGTACAGTGCTGTCGGCACACTCACTCCTTCGTACAATCTCCTCTAAACATCCATTCCCAAATGTCTATTTCTCATTACATTTTTTAATTCCCAAAGGCATTGACTTGCTTTTTTCAATCTACATTCTACTTCCAAATCCACTCCTCCCTTTCCTGTCACATTCGCACCCAAGTATCTAAAACTACCCACTTCCTCCAGTTTCTCTCCCTTATGGCTCACTTCCAGCCTGCTGCCACTGTCTCCCCTTGTACTTCTCACCAGCTTACTTTTACCCACATTTATCTTCAATTTCCTTTCGCACACCTTCCCAAACTCTGTCACTAACTTCCTCAATCCCTCCTCTGACCCTGCTACAAGCACAGTGTCGTCACCAAACAACAGCTGGCTTATCTCCCACTTTTCTCCATTTTCTTTAACCATCTCCAATCCCCAACCCATTACCTTTGCGTTTACCTCTCGCACCACGCCATCTATGTACAAATTGAACAGCCAAGGCGACATAACACATCCATGACGAAGTCCCACCTTTACCTCAAACTACTTACTCTCTCCAATTCTGATTCTAACACAGGCTTTACTACTCTCGTAAAAACTCTTGAATGCTCTTAAATGCTTTCCTTCTATGCCATATATCTGCCTACCCTGCCTGCCATAAGCCTTTTCCAAATCCATAAAAGCCCCAAAAAAAACATCTTTACCTTTTCCTAAAACTTTCACACAAATCTGCCTTACCACAAAAATCTGATCTACGCAACCCCTACCTGTCCTAAAGCCACACTGTTCCTCACCAATTACTCCCTCTATTCCTCTTCTAATCCTCTCAATCAAAACCCTCCCATAAGCATTTCCAACTACACTTAACAAAATAATCCCTCTGAAACTACTATGTTCATACTTGTCCCCTTTTCCCATTTTAAGTGGAACTATACAGGCCGTCAACCAGTCCTCCGTCACTCTACCTTGTTTTAAACAAACATTAAACACCCTCACCAGCCAGTCCATCATCACTCTACCATCATTTTTTCAGACATTCTGCATGATACCCATCCAACCCAGTTGCCTTACCTACTCTCATCATCTTAACAACTGCCTACACCTCATCTTTACTTATTTTTTCTCCATTGTCCTCACACATCACTGTCATTTTCTTAGCGTTTCCCACTGCAACTACATTTTCCTCCCTACCATCCTTCACATTTAGTAACTCCCTCAAATACTCTGCCCATCTTCCTCTTACTGCCTTCTCTTCCATTACCATCTCTCCATCTGCACCTTTTACCTTTTCTTCTCTACTTGATTCGCCTGCTCATCCTATCTTAATTTCTTTCCAAAACATTTTCATTGCTTTCAAAAATTTGTGTCAACCCTTACCCCAGTTCCCATCTGCTCTCCTCTTTACCTCCTTTATATTATGCTTTACTTTTCTTCTCTTTTCTTTGTACCTCTCATATGATTCTCTCGTCCTATTTTGTAACCAATTTGTGAATGCTTGCATCTTCTCTTCTACAACTTTCTTTGTTTCCTCATCCCACCACTTGCTACCTTTCCTTATATTTCTTCCCGTCCTCCTTGTTCCGCACACCAACTTTGCACACCTTGTGACTCCCTCTTTGAAACATCCCCATTCCTCGTCCACTCCTAGTTCTACTCTATCCTTCACTCCCTCCCACTCCTCTCTCAAGTTCTTCTTATACTCATTCTCCTTTTCTTTCTCATTTAAGCAGTTTACTCATTTCCTATCCTAGAATTAAGGTTTCCCAATACCACTACATTGATATTTCTCCCTAAACCCTCTATGCACTCATTTAAATCTACCCAAAAGCCTCCCTTTCCTCTACACTCTTCTTACTACCACGCCCGTATACACTTACAAAATCTCACATCTCCCATCCCAATTTCACCTTCATCTACATTAACCTTAAAGAAACCTCTTTCCACTCCACTACACGTTTACCTATCTCTTCACTTACTAGTAATGTCACCTCACCTCTTATCTACTTCGTCCTCTCTTCACTCCTTATACCTTCCAACTACATTCCCAAACTCAAAACTCGCCCCTTCCTTTCAACTTAGTTTCACTCAATGCCAACACATCCATATTTCTTCTCACAAGCATATTTCCTATCTCTTCCCTTTTACTCTCATCTGTACCACATCCATGCAGATTAAAAGACCCAAACCTTAGGGTTTTAGTTGGAAAACGCAGGAATGTCCCCTTTGGAGCCACAGTGAGAAAGCTGCCTGATCCTATCCTCGCCCCCCCCCTTTTTTTGTCACCTTTTACGACTCAAGTGGGAACATTTGATGGCAGTATTCTTTTCCCCCACCACAGGGTTCGGCTAAATAAGAAAATGAATATTCATGGTACAGGAAAGTAACAAGAGTTGGGGGACAGCACATTTGTGACGCCGACGAGTTTCGCTTTTCTTTTATTTAGAGGTTCGTAACCTAATCTCGTTCATAAGCAATTGGCATCAAATATGTTAATTGCTCATCGGGAAGCGGCAGACTTCAGGAGACCAATTGTAGAGAATATACGAGTATTCCGACGAACGCCTGATGATTTTATTCAGGGAGCGAATGCTAATGTGAAATGGGATCTCGATTGGTCGGTATACCTTTCACTACGGGGTCTATCTGTCGTGAAACTAGAATTATCTGGTGTAAAAAAAAAAAAAAAAAAAAAAAAAAAAAAAAAAAAAATTCTGGCTCTCCGGAACTCCTGTTGATTAGTAACTTTGACTAATTCTCTTCCAACTGATTTCAGGTGATTTTATTCACCTGTGTGAACTATCTATTCAATTAGAGGTAATCTAAAAATAAATGGAGCTTTAGCGGTCGCCAAACTGTTTCCTTCTGATGAGGATCGACCCCCTCCCCCTCTAAGGTTTCCAATGATCTACACTGATTATCAGAGGGAGAAAATATTACCGTCTTGTGCCCTCCCTCCCCCCCTCCTTTGAACCAGGGCGACACAAAACTTCTTATCAGAACTTATGGTAGTTTTGTCCATTTTGTTGTCATTGTCCCTTTTTTTCAGTGTCTCCCTCCCTCTTGTCATTACACTCGTCGTCGTTGCTGTCATCGTCGTCAGCATCATACCTGACATTCTCATTATCGTCGTCATCGCTGTCATTGTTGCCACTGTCGTCTTCATCATCGTTGTCATCATCGTTCATTTCGTGGCCGTTGCTATCATTGTTATTTTCCATCACTGTCATTTTTTGCCGTTGCCATCAACACCACCACCTCCATCACCACCACTTCCAACCCCACCTCCACCACCACAACCACCTTCAACCCCCACCACCACCTCCTTCACCACAACCACCACCACTACCACCACCATTTAACGACTCTGCAAAATTTAAACTTCTCTAAACTTTGTCGAAACTAACAGGACTGCCCTAAGTAAAGTCTGAGAATGAAGTCCCTTGGCTTTCGCCGAAGAATACTGAAACAGACTGAAGTTTAAACATAATCAGGGAGACTATGGTTCCTCGTCAGTAAATTTAATTTGGTCATGTTTCAATGTTCATTGGATAAGGCTGGAGAAAAAATTCTAAGTGTGTGTGTGTGTGTGTGTGTGTGTGTGTGTGTGTGTGTGTGTGTGTGTGTGTGTGTGTGTGTGTGTGTGTGTGTGTGTGTGTGTGTGTGTGTGTGTGTGTGTGTGTGTGTGTGTGTGTGTGTGTGTGTGTGTGTGTGCGTGCGTGCGTGCGTGTGTGTGTGTGTGTGTGTGCGAGCGTGCGTGCGTGCGTGCGTGTGTGTGTGTGTGTGTGTGTGTGTGTGTGTGTGTGTGTGTGTGTGTGTGTGTGTGTGTGTGTGTGTGTGTGTGTGCGTGTGCGTGTGCGTGTGCGTGTGTGTGTGTGTGTGTGTGTGTGTGTGTGTGTGTGTGTGTGTGTGTGTGTGTGTGTGTGTGTGTGTGTGTGTGTGTGTGTGTGTGTGTGTGTGTGTGTGTGTGTGTGTGTGTGTGTGTGTGTGTTTGTGTGGTGTGTGTGTATGTGTGTGTGTGCGTAGCTGCGTATACGATGCTGTCCGTCACTAATCTTGTAGACCATAATGTAAACCGCAATTATCTACTAAAAACAAATCTAGAGAGTCTTTAGACATTTTCTTTTTCCTAGGAAAACTCAATGAAATTGACAGGTTATCCTAACTGAGGACAGAATGGACTTTTTTTTCTCTCTCAAGTCTCGAAATATTTGTTTGACTAGAGAATCCTTTTCGAAAGAGTCCAGTCGTCCTGTGGAACCTGCGTCCTCCCAGGATAGAGGACTGATAGATCACACTATTTATCATTCCAGAGTAGGTTTTCATGCAGAGACAGCGAAACCATATATCTATGCTTATCGTTCATCCCTGTTGTTTTCAAGTTATCCCCTTCCGCCCAACCACCCACCCCCGTTCCACCATCACCCTATCCTGTGTCATTTCTAAATCCTTCTACAATATCTCCTTATCCACTCGACTCTAAGTTAACTCATCCCCACTCCACACCCTTCAGTTCCATCCCTAACCTATTCCACCTTCCTCAGACCCTTTCCATCTTTCTAAGGTTCCCCCACCCCACCCTTTGCAACCCCCTACCACTACGTCCTCCACATCCTCCATCCGATCTAAGCGAGTTACCACCATCTCGACAACTTAATTCGCCCCGGCTGCAGACTTTGAATGTTTTCTTCTAACCAACGATGGACGATTTTCTTAAGCCAAGAAGAGACTACTGACTGAAGAATTTTATCAACAAATTCATTCAATTTTTATTACCGTTATTATCAAGTACTATTACTATCACTATCTTTATTAGTAATAGTATTACTATCATTACTATTGTTATTATTTTAAGATGTCAATGTTGCTGTCACCACTTTTTCTTAACCTCGTTGTTTAGACACATTCAACCATTTTATTCTGGCTAACTAGTCTATTAATCTTGCTCAAGCGTGTGGCCTAAAAGATATTACTCGGTTAAGATTCTCTTCCCGTTTTCGCAGATAAGTGTCACTACCTGTCTTCACTGACCAAATCCCTTGTTTAAATAGTTCAATCTAACTGCCCCTAAGTTGTCTTAATAAAATAACAAAATAACAAATGATGTACAAATCGGGTGTTTTTTATACCTGTGAATTTATTCTAATAAAGATATTTTCTGAAATAGGAAGAAAGTAAATCAATAAATATATTTGAAATATAGAGAAAATAATATACATATCAAGAAAAAATATTTTGCTTAACCGGACCGAGATGACTGTCAACATTCCGCGTTGTATCTGTTTTAAAACCATATAATTCTCTTTAATTGAGGAAATAACAGCCACACAGCTAACTTCTTTCTTCTTCGGGTCCTGAGTAACTTCACTGCACCACACAACCCGTTTTCTCTGTCCAATACTTTGCTTTGTTTTCTGTTTACTCATTTGAGGAAAAACCAATATCTTTGCCTCCCACGCGCAGGCCACAATGACCGCATCCGAGTTCGACAAGGTCCCAGGTTTGTCATCAAAATCTCCGGAAGAGGAGGAGGAGGAGGAGGAAGACGAACTCCTCCATGACCCATTTGAACCACTTGAGGGTAAATTGAAACATCGATGACAACAAGAGAGAGCGGTTGGGGAAAGGAAAAGAGAAATAGCAGAAGAGAGAAGGAAGAGAACGATGAGGAACACAGGAGGAAATTGAGGAAAAGGAGATATGAGAAGGAAGAGAAGGAGAAAGAAGAGGTATAAAGAGGAAGATGAGAAGGTAAAATTAGGAAGAGGAGGAAGAGGTGGAGGAGAAACAGCGCGCGCGCTCACGCATTTAGTGCAGGATGGAACGCCCGACGTCTTCAGAGATCTCCCAATGGACCCACTATTGTGTTTGACCTCACAACGGTCATAGGGACCAAACGCATATGACCTCTGGGCCGAGCGGCTGGACACCTGGTCCAACATTGCTAAATTGTAAAATCCGCATAAGTCAAAAATATTTTTTATATGTGTTTCCATTTGTAAAATTACCCATGCATAAATACTATTGAGCGTCCATACTCAGTCTATGCTTTGTGCATTGTAACAATAAGAGTAAGATGTAGATATTAGAGAAAATCTCTCTCTCTCTCTCTCTCTCTCTCTCTCTCTCTCTCTCTCTCTCTCTCTCTCTCGAAGAGGAAGTATCAAAGCAAAAAGTTCAACCCAGATTAGACCTTTGACACACAAACTCACGCTTCCTCCACTGACTTAGTCTGACAGGCGAGACAACAGAGCTCGTATGTCGTCATCGTTTTTTTTTTTTTCTATTCTATCATTTGATCTCAAAACTGACAGAAACTAAAGATTGTAAACCAACTTCTTCCATCCGTTCCCTCCAAGTCTCGAACTGCAATTGAACTCCAGTTTCCCGCATGTTTATCATCCTACCATGGAAATGACAAGAATGAAAGAATGAAATGTACAAGAATGTAAATGAATGAAAGTACAAATGTCAAAATGCACAGTCCTGCAATATGGAACAGGATTTGTCGAATATTTTCTAAACAGCCAAGCCGTGCATGTGAGAAAAATAACGAAAATTAAAGCTTATCCCAACAAAGTAAAATCATTCTTCGGCTATCTGATTGTCACAAACACTTAGTTTAATTAATTGAAAAACAACCCTTTAACTAAGTTTGATAAAAAGAACAAAGTCTTCATATAGACTAAAACAGTGGTTCTTAATTTTTTCACTCCATTCCCGCCATAATAGATTCTCAACATTCGTGGGGCTCCCTCCATTTTTCTCCTAAATCCTACCCCGCCAAAAAAGGTAAGAAAAATATTAGATAAGTAGATACATAGAATAGATGAATAAATACATAATGAAAGGTTGATGAAGAACAGCCCTTTGTTTTAATACAAAGTTGAAAATCTTCTGCCAGGACAGAATGATGAAAGTTTTTTTCAGAATCCTCACATTATATAGAAATGTATAATTTGTATGATTTTTGTATAATTTTCCCAGGTTGGGGACCACTGGCCTAAAAGAAGACTTGTGTTTCGCTCCAACTCTTATTTTTCTAGACTTTCAGAAGCTTTCTCCAAAGAATTATTCAAAAAATGAGCACAGGAGTTTTTTTGAAGAGACAAACGACAGAGGTCTATTAAGTCATAAGATATGTTAGTACATATATAAACCAGGCAGACACAAAATGCTCTGTTACTTATTTGAAGGCAATAGCAGTAACTTTGGGACATAAACGTTTGAGAGAAACAGGCTTAAGAAAAGTAAAACCATGGTACACCGACCAGGAGCTGAGTTATTTAAAGGGAAACCCAAACTTGCATTATGTACAAAGAAAGGATATTGTTCTGGCCGAAGTCCTTACTAGAAATAGA
>NC_134796.1:20317044-20329544 GCF_046742065.1 Oratosquilla oratoria
CGAAGCGCCGTCTGATGTACTCCACAGCATGGAGGAGATATTCCCTCTGCTTGGAGTCTGTGATGATGACATTTGCAAAATCACTCATCATCTTAACTATTCCAAGGCTTTCTTGTAGTCCTCCTTCTCTGGCCATGACTCAACCCGATCCAGGAGCCAGTCAGGTCCAATGCTAAGGATGTCTAATAGAAGGTGGGATTCCGGACCAATGAGATCTACTAGTGTGGTCTTGGCTGTCACCTTCTGAAACACAAGTTTTTCCCTTCTGGAGCTGTCTCGCTTCTGAGTGGCATGGAGCTGAGCAGCAATGAACTGTTTCTGCTTGTCACTCAGTCTGCTGCTGAAGAGCGCGAATGGCACGAGCTTCTGTGTCAAGTACCATGTGTGATTTTCCCTTTTCTGAAGAACTGCTTCAGCAACCTCTGGGTCTGATCTCTTGTACCTCAACATGTCCTGGATGAGTTGAAGATCATTCACAGAAGCATCCGCAGCGGTGTTGACATCATCCACATTGGTGTGTAGAACAGTGCCAGGAAGATGTTGAGTCGTTTCAGGTTTGCAACACTCTCTTCATCATACTCAAGCTGGTCACAAAACATCAACATCTTCATGGAATACAAGTTCCTGGTCATCCATTTGGCCTGGTAAATGGCCTCTGGTCGACTCCAGTGAATCCCACGGGGAGGTGTGCCTCCAAGAACAAACACTGAGCTCAGCCATTTCCTTGTAGTCAGCTTCTCAGATGTGAGGATGTCATGAAGTATTTTCTCACAATCCTTCTTCTTTTCCCTAAACCATTTGCTTCTGATCATCGGGGTTTTAGGGGTGCCTGTTGTCAGTTTCCCCCACACATCCTTGAAGTGTCTGAACTAGGGATTCTCTAGACTCTTCACCTTTCCAAACAGCTTTTCCTAGACTGCTCCAAGTAGGACTTCCAGGATGTGGTGTCTGCACGTCAGGTAAAACACCTTAGTGCTCAGTTTTTTCTCAAGCAGTTTGGCAACTCCCCGGTAAACTCCACTCTTACTTGATGTAGTTTCAATAACAAGGGTATTTATGACATTTGTAAGTCCCCATGTCTCCAACAAGTCCATTGATGCCTCAGCTTGAGCTGTACCTGTTGATCTGTCGATGACAGATACTCCCGGTAACTTCCTTTCAGGATAGGCAGGTGGTCCAGACGCGAGCACAGCTAAAGACTCAGAGGTGGTCCCAGGTTTACTTCCCAGGACGCCTCTGAGTATCTTCACATTCCAGTATAGAGCAGCAAGCTGGGGAGGGTGCTCACTGAACTCAGCCATTAATCTCTGCCTGATGTTGTACCTGGACAGCATTCTGTTACGACAAGTTGTTGATCTAGAAATAATTAACTTGTCCAGATCAGCCACACCAGCTTTCAAGGTGGCAAAAACTAGAGCAGTAACTTGATTGTCAGAGAAGCCAAGACAATCAGCTGTATTGTAGATGGCATCCATGCCATGACTCTCCTGGGGAATGTCAAAGTCATGGTGTCTTCATGGTAAATACATCCAGGATGAGGCTGCTGGTAATCCATATTCCCTGTGTTAGCGTCACTTTCATTGGAATCACCCCAGGCAATGCCATTCACGTGTTCTGCTGCAGCTGCAAAATAATACAATGTGATATGTAAAACTTCCAATTTGTTGTGATATTCAAAATCAGGATATGTAAAAGTATGAAAGTATGATTACCTTGTTCTTGCTTCTACAGTTGCCTCTCAGTCCGGCCTACTTGTTGCTGGGATCTTGTGTCATAGATCTTGTCATGACCCGAAATGCGACTTTTCCTCTCATTTCTCTGGTCCTGGTAGAACCCGATGTCCTCATCTTTCTTCTCCTCGAATAACAGTCTGTTGCTCTCTATATCCTGGACATCATCTAGAGCTCCTATGTCGAACAGGCTTCCCAATTCCAAGACAAATACACTCCTCCTTCCTCCAAGGTTTTTTGCTCTTCCTTTACTTTCCATCAGTGCTCTGTGTTTGTCATGGAGTTTTACGAAGAGCTTCATGCAGTTCTGTCTGGTCATCGTCTTGATCCTAGCCATCTGACAGAGTGGGATGATAGCTTCAACCGTTTCATAGACGAGGCCTTGAACCATGGGTTTCCTTGTGCTTTCTGGTAAAGTTTGGAGATAAAGGAAGTACTGGGATACTTGATTGTTGGCGGGAAGCTGTGAACCACTGATTGTAAGAGGCCGGTAGTGTACGAATGGAAATGAGCTAGGGTATTAGAATAATTCAGACTCGACGCCTGCTCGAGGGCAATGTTATGTCTAGGTGAGGGCGACGTTTGTCTATGTAAACACACCGACGGTGGTGACTGTTTTTATAATCGCTTATGAATCACAACATTGTAAGCGCGGGTTACCTTCGTTTGACTAATGCTGAGGTAAACAATTTTTGCTAGTGGCATTGAAATGGCTTTCCGGATTGGTGCAAGGTGCAGAAGGAGGAAAAAACTATTGGTGCAGGAATTCAAAGTCACGCCCATAAGGAGTGACATTTATTTGAGAAGTCACCGGGGATTGGTTTAGAAAAATTAGTGACGTCAGACGAAGGTAGCTTAGCGTAAGATACGGGATCTCGTGAGACGTTCTATAGAGAAGAGATAGGGAAGATATAGGGAGAAGATATAGAGAGTGTAAGCTGAAGGTGAAATTACAGTGAAAGAAGAAAGAAAATTCACCTCCCTTTTATTAACCCAAAGGACGAGAGGAATAGGCATGGGGCCTAGAAAATAGTGAGACTACAGGAAAAAGAAGGCATTGGGCCTACTACTTAAGAGGAACTTGAATATTAGTGAACCTCACGTAACGAGAGGCAAGGGGCCTCGAGACGAGTGATATTACAAGTCAAATTTAAGTGACAGTGGTGACTAGGGGAGGTGAAAGTGGTGGCAGCGGTGGGATGAACGATCTGGGTGTTAAACACCTCCGAAGAGAAGTGGCGCCTGAAGTCTACGGGAACAAGACAACCAAAATCAAGAGTGTATTACGACTACGAGAGAAATCTACAACTTCAAGTAACTGCTACGTTGGGAACAAGCATTCTTCAAGATTCTTCAAGGAGATCATCATCTACAAGGCGGTCTTCAAGGCAGAGTGTGTGATGGAGGAGGAACAACGTCGTTGAGGAATGACAAGACCGTAGAAGGACGTCAAACCAGACATTGACATCACGAAGCGACATCGCAAGCAGCCAGGCTAAAGCAAGGTATTAGTAAAGTATGAGTACCCCTCAGAATTCTAACGTGTTGAGACACGAAATTCACACATCAAATACAAATATTCCAAAATTCACAGGAGAGTCTAACACATATGGTGTAAACAAGTTCCTAAACCTCATTGACACTCTTATAGTTAGTAAAAATATAACAAACGAGAATCGTAAGATTGAGATTCTCAAGGAGAATATAGATCCAGAGCATGGAAGGGCGAGGTTTGTCATTAACTTCCAGCAAATGGAATCAATTAATCAATATGATGATTATAAGAAGGCATTTATCAAGCATTTCATGTCCAAATGTGATCAGGATCCTATTAGATCATTGGTAAAAATGATTAAGGAAGTTAGGACAAGTGAAACTGACACAGAGTACTTAGCTAGATTAGATAGATGGTCAAAAGACATGAATTCTATCTTGAAAGATTCAGACTGGATAGAAAGATCTAGTGAGAAGATGAAAATCTCACAGGTAATCAAATTGATTACATTTAGCTTATTGGCAAAGAATTCTGATGACTTAACAGCAGAAAGGCTGTACAAAGATTTAAAATCAAATATCTGTTTAGGAGAAGTAGATTATCTTCTTCAAGGATACAGTGAGACCAGAACAATAAACCCATATGTAATGCCTATAAATCAACATAGCCAATATAGGAACTCTAGAGAGTTTTAAGAAAACAGAAGTAGGACATAGGCGGCATGCTAGAAGTCCATCTAGGGATAGGGATACCAGAATCCTTTGTTTTAATTGTAATGCATGGGGACACAAGGCACAAGAATGTTTTTATGGGATTATTTGCAGAAATTGCAAATACGAAGGTCACAATGAGTATCAATGTAGGAACCCTCCATTCTGTATTTACCATAATAAAATCGGACACAGAACTCATGAGTGCCGAAATTTTCGGGTACCCCCAGGGCTAAGAGGAAAACCCCCAGACACAGAATAAACCATTTCAGACCTCCCCATATATATACCGATAGGCGGTATTGTGTTAAATATGGGAATGCAAGGGAGATGAAAGAAACTGACAAACTGATAATTACTGTTGGTAAAACTTCTGTAGGACCTCTCATTGCGGGTAAAGTGTTCAATAAGCCTATTCAAATTTTTATTGATACAGGGTCTGTAGTTAATGTAATTACTAGTAAAGTTTTAAACCAGTTGAACCCAGGAGTGAAAATGTTGGAACCAATCCGTTACACATTGCAAGGTGTAACTGGAAATCAGTTAAAAACATTAGGCAAGATTGAGCTAGAAGTTGCCTTATATACAAATGAACAATTGTACATCCCAGTGATAGTGGTAGAAGAGTCTGTTTTTCCAGGAGATTTATTGATAGGATTTGCAACTATGAGAAAAGAAAACATGGTAATTTGTCCTGCTGACTTAGGAATTTTAGTGAAGTCACAGTTAATCCCATTCTTAAATCAACCAGACTTAAGACCAGTGACAGGAATCAATGAATCCTTAGATAACATTTCTATCCTAGATAGCGAGGCCGAGCGGTCCAACCCTACAGAAAGTAAAACAATTTGTGAACCCAACTCAGAAGTTCAGGAAATCCCAGAGATTACTAAATTATTAACCACAGATGCCTTGAGAATTGCAGATTGCGGATTAACAAGGTCGACATTGTTACATCCCATGTCAATTAATAAGGTTGAAGTGTGTTTGAAAGGAATCAATGTAGACTCTGAAGTAATTACAGTCCCAGAAACAGTTAAACTTAAAGGATTGAAGTGGGACTCAGGGATTTATAAGACAAATAAGAACAAAGTAGAAGTATTAGTAATTAATACTATGAATAAAGAGATAGTTTTAAAGAAAGGTACACAAATAGGATGTATTCAGGTGTGTACTAAACCTATTAAGATTTTAAATGAGAATAGTGAGGAGATAGAATTACCAACCTCATCAATTTGTTCAGTACAAGAAGGCATAGACTTAAGAAATAGATATAAAGAATTATTACAATCAACTAATTGCCCTGAGTTGGATGAAGCTTTATTTGCTTTGCTTATGAAACATAAAAAAGCAATTGCTTTGCCGGGGGACGCCTTAGGCAAAACAACTGTTTTAAAACATCACATTAAGTTAAAACCAGGAACACAACCTATCTACATACCAGCCTACAGAGTTCCTCACTCTAAATTAGCTGTAGTAGATAAACTCATCACTGAAATGTTATCACAGGATATTATTGAACATAGTAAAAGTGAGTGGAATTTTCCGTTGATCCTAGTACCAAAGTCTGATGGGACTATGCGACCAGTTATTGATTACAGGGAACTGAATAAGCACACCATTCGTGACAGGTTACCATTACCCATTATCGGTGACATTTTGAGAAGTTTGGGAACTGAGAATAGATATTTTAGTACTATAGATATCAAATCAGCTTTTTGGCAAATAGAATTGCATGAAGATTCAAGAGAGTTCACAGCATTTTCTACTACAACAGGACATTATGAGTTCAAGAGAATGCCATTTGGGTTATGTAATAGTCCATTAACTTACATGAGATTAATGAATACTATTCTAGATGGATTGTTAGGAAACACTGCCAGTGTATTTCTAGATGACATTTTAATAGTTTCTCAGACTGCAGTGGAGCACTTTAAGAAATTAGATTTGATATTCTCAAGACTAGGAGAAGCTGGGTTAAAAGTAAAACTTGAAAAATGTAAGTTCTTGCAAGACAGTGTCATTTACTTAGGACATAAGATAGACAGACACGGACTAAGTACAGTAAATTCAAAGGTGGACGCTGTCAAGAATTTTCCAGTTCCGACCAATGTAGACAAGGTTAGGAGCTTTTTGGGATTAACAGGATATTATAGAAAATTCATTCAAAGTTATGCTGACATTGCTAATCCACTAAGTTCTTTGTTGAGAAAGGACTCAAAGTTCATATGGGGACCTGCGCAACAGCAAGCTTTTGACAAGTTGAAAGATAAACTCACAAGTTCACCTATTTTAATTTTCCCCGACTATGAAAAAGAATTTATTCTTTGTACTGATGCGTCTGACATAGGGTTAGGAGGCATACTAATGCAAGAGAGAAATGGAACTTGGAAACCCATAGCTTACACATCCAGACTTTGTAATAGTGCGGAGAGAAACTATTCTATAACTGAAAGAGAAACTTTAGCAGTAATTTATTCTTTAGAAAGTTTTAGGGATATGATACTAGGGTATCCCATCAGAGTTTGGACTGATCACACAGCTATTCAGAACTTATTTAAGCATAAGAATCTTAGAGGCAGACTTGCTAGATGGTTTGCGATACTTCAGTGCTATGATGTTCAATTTAATTATATTCCGGGTAGAAGGAATGTAGCAGATCCACTTTCTAGAAACATTAGTCAACCAATGACTGGGACAGGGTTGATTAATTTTGTTTGTAGTATAGAAGAATTAGTAACTTTAGATGAAGAAATGCTAATAAGAGAACAGGGAGATGATGAGACATGTGATTCAATAATCAAGCATTTGATGAACCCAAGAGGAGATCCTCCAAAGCTACCAAAGGGGTATAAGATAGAGGAATTTCATTTGATTAATGGAATTTTGTATAGGAAAACATTTGTAAATGGGAAAGATATTTCTAGAGGTCAAGTAAATCAGTTGGTTATACCACAAACTCTGGTAAATGAGATATTGAAGTTACTTCATGATAGTGATTGTAGTTCACATCCTGGAAAGGATAAAACTTATAGACAAGCACAACTTAAGTACTTTTGGTTAGGTATGAAGAAAACTATATATGATTATATAGAAAAATGTGTAAAATGTGTAAAGGTGAAGGGAAATACACCAAAACCTGCTCCTATACTCACCTATCCCATTCCACAGAAACCTTGGGAAAGAGTTCACATGGATACTTTGGAATTACCACTAACCGAGAACGGCTTTAAATACCTATTTGTTGCTATTGATTATTTTTCAAGATTTTGTATATTACAACCCATAATCAATAAGAAAGCTGAAACTATTGCTTCCGTAATCTATGATCAGATAATCTGTAATTTTACTACACCTAACATCCTAGTTTCAGATAATGGGACTGAATTTAATAACAAAATCTTGGAAAATCTATGTAATGTGTTCCACATCAAGAAAGTCAATATACTCGTTAACCATCCCCAAAGTAATGGAGTAGTAGAAAGGTTAAACAAAAAGATAATTATATGTCTTAGAACACTAATAAGTCCTCATAGTGTAACTTGGGATACTTGGATTCCTTGTGTTAAGTGTACTCTGAACAATCAAATTAATGTAGCAACTGGGGATACACCTCATTTTATAATTTTTGGGGAGGACAAAACTCTGCCATATGAAATGTTGACTGCAGAGCAAAAACCCATATATAATATGGATGATTATATATCCAATAGGATAAATACTCTTCAAAGTATTCACCAAAGAGTTAGGAAACATATGCAGGTGTATTCACAAGAGATGAGGGAACAACAGCACAAAATAGCTCGTAAACTAGAATTGAAAATTGGGGAATTAGTAATGGTCAAAGCAACCTCACCCAATAATAAACTTTCACTAAGGTACACTGGTCCATATAGGGTAATTGATTCTGCAGGTGGAAACAAGTTTAAACTTAAACATCTAGAATCAAGAGAAGAATTGGTAGGACATTTAGATGACATAAGGAAAATTAGCTTGCAGATCTATGAAGATGATTATAGTAATACTTTGTGCATAAATATTGATAACCCTGGAGAATATGGAGAATATTATAATGATATTTTTCAAGAGTTGAACATTAATCTTGATGTATTTTACAGATAGTATTGACCATTTATATGTATTTGGGATGGGAGACCTAAACAACTGGAACTTGGTGTCAAGCAGATACATGGAAACCTAAAGCCCAGGATCTGCTGTGGTCAGACTTGGAACCTTAAGGACTTAAGGACCTCTCATCTGAGTACACACATGAGTATTGTGACCGTTTTAAAGTAATGAGACTGTTTTTGAAAATGAAGTGTGTTGAAAAAAAAAATGAATATTGAACAAGAAGAGACACTCAAACTCTAGATTAGTGTGTTTGGTAAATTAATTGCTATTGAAAAGATGATAAACCATTCAGAATTTAAAGTTAGTGCTCATAGTGAATTTTCTAATCAATTACATCCTTTCTGTAAACAATCTAAGAGAAAGCATGATCTCTTTTGTGTTCCGAGAGGCTTCGCATGAACTCTCTGGTTAGGAATATGTCTGTTATGAACAATTGTCATTACCAACGAATTTTGGTAGACCAGATCCCTCATTGTAACATACAAGGATCTCATTACCTGTTTTTCCCTAACAAGACAAAGGTATCAATAAATTGTCCCGGGTTGAGTCCTAAATTGGATTTGGTTGAAGGTCTTGTCTCTATTCAAGATAACTGCGAATTGCATGCAGACACTATTTCCACCATTTCTAATACCCTTAATACAATGCATTTAACCGAGGACACCTACATTTCAACCTTCAACTTCACATTGCCTGAAAACTCCCCTCCCTTGAAAATTAAGAGAAGACCATTGTCAAGATCTCCCTCAAATGATTTACCTATGCTACCACTCCTTATCATACCCTTACTTTCAGTGTTAGTGGCAGCACTGATTGCCTTTGTTGTATTCCGGAGATTGGCTCTGTCAAAGCAAATCAACCATGTAACCGCTTAATTCAATACCTTATATATATATTGAGATGCATGTTATTCACATTTATAGGTATTATGTTTATGTATTATTCCCAATTTATTGCATGAATGATGTATTTTGGAGGGTAGATTAACAATTACGCAAGGGTAGATTAGCTTATTCTAGAAATATATTAGCAAGCCCTGTAAGAGGGAAATAAGAATTGGTCGGGACGACCAAGGGTAGCTGCCGAGCCCTGTAAGAGGCCGGTAGTGTACGAATGGAAATGAGCTAGGGTATTAGAATAATTCAGACTCGACGCCTGCTCGAGGGCAATGTTATGTCTAGGTGAGGGCGACGTTTGTCTATGTAAACACACCGACGGTGGTGACTGTTTTTATAATCGCTTATGAATCACAACATTGTAAGCGCGGGTTACCTTCGTTTGACTAATGCTGAGGTAAACAATTTTTGCTAGTGGCATTGAAATGGCTTTCCGGATTGGTGCAAGGTGCAGAAGGAGGAAAAAACTATTGGTGCAGGAATTCAAAGTCACGCCCATAAGGAGTGACATTTATTTGAGAAGTCACCGGGGATTGGTTTAGAAAAATTAGTGACGTCAGACGAAGGTAGCTTAGCGTAAGATACGGGATCTCGTGAGACGTTCTATAGAGAAGAGATAGGGAAGATATAGGGAGAAGATATAGAGAGTGTAAGCTGAAGGTGAAATTACAGTGAAAGAAGAAAGAAAATTCACCTCCCTTTTATTAACCCAAAGGACGAGAGGAATAGGCATGGGGCCTAGAAAATAGTGAGACTACAGGAAAAAGAAGGCATTGGGCCTACTACTTAAGAGGAACTTGAATATTAGTGAACCTCACGTAACGAGAGGCAAGGGGCCTCGAGACGAGTGATATTACAAGTCAAATTTAAGTGACAGTGGTGACTAGGGGAGGTGAAACTGATGCAAGCTGAAGATTATCCGACCAAGAAGGTTTTAGTGAGAAATCTGGTGAACGACCGAATTAATGCTTGCTTTTGGACTGCAGGTGGAGGTTCTGAGACATCAAATGTGCGTTGTCGTAGCTCCTTGCTTAATAATATTGTGAAGTATCTTGTAGATAGTTTTGTGGATTTGGATCAAGTTTCTGTGCTGGCCTTGCTTTTGTACTGTTCAGTATTGCCCAACATCATTAATAGGTTTCTTTAAATGTGAAATATGAAATCAAATGCTCAAATTATGTGTAATTTTTTGTCTAAATTTACTTAAAATTCAAGCATCCAAACAAATACCATATCTCCTGGTTAGCAAAAAAGTCAGAATTTTCAAAAATTTCATATCTTTTAAAACTCACGGGGAAAAATAATCAATTCTAACGGTTGTTATATATAAAGTAGATTTTGTTCTTTTATATGGTTTCTAATTTGTTATTCTATCTACATACATACATATACCAAGGCTTTTTCCCCCTTACAAGGGAGGTAGCCAAAAAGGGAAAGGCATAAAATCATTTCCATCCATTCCATCCCTGAATACACTCCACACCCCTCCACCCTCCCTCTTATCTGAGCACCTCCTAGATGACGGGTCATCCCTGCACCTTGTCCACTGCCCTGGGTCAGAAGCAGTGTCGCAAGACACAGCACATCCACAGCAAGGCCGCTTCATTAAATCGGCGACCCCCCTCTCCGTCCCCCCATTCCATTAAAGGAGAGGACGGGGAGAAATCCCTTCGGGCTGCGTCAAATTTTGCTCACACATACTACCTCACCCCCCATCCCCCCGCCCATTCCACCTCATGCAATCACAACATCATCCATATACAACCATTCTCCACTCGCCCCTGTCTTCTGTCCTCTCCTGTCCTTCCTCAACAGACATTTCCCTCTTCCCTAAAGCCCCCTTCACCCCATCCATCCACCGCATCCTAGGACGTCCCCTCATGTTCACTCCCTCCACATCTGCCTTCCATACCTCTTTTACTAGTCTTTTTCACTCATTCTTTCCATGTGTCCAAACCATCCTAATACTCTTTCATCAACCCTATCTCCCAGCTCCTTTTCCACCACTGTTCTCCTCCTCACCTCCTCATTTCTCACGCTATCTAGCCTAGTAACCCTCATCATACTTCTCAGACACCTCATCTCAAACACATTCAAACTCCTTCTCTCTTCTTCTCTTATGTTCCATGTTTCTGCTCCATACAGTGCTGTTGGCACAATCACTCCTTCATGCAGTCTCCTCTTAGCATCCATTCCCAAATGTCTATTCCTCATTACAATCTTTAATCCACCAAGGCATTTACTCACTTCTCTCAATCTACATTCTACCTCCACCTTCACTCCACCTTTTCCTGCCACATTTGCACCCAAGTATCTAAAACTATCTACTTCCTCCAGTCGCTCTCCCTTAATGCTCACTTCCAGTCTACTGCCACTTTCACCCCTTGTACATCTCATCACCTTACTTTTACCCACATTTGTCTTTAGCTTTCTTCTATCACATACTCTCCCAAACTCTGCCACCAACTTCCTCAATCCCTCCTCCGATCCTGCCACAAGCGCAGTGTCGTCCGCAAGCAACAGCTGGCTCACCTCACACTTTTCTCCATTGTCTTTAACCATCTCCAATCCCTTGCCCACTACCCTTACATTTACCTCTCTCACCACCCCATCCATGTATAAGTTGAACAGCCAGGGCGACATAACGCATCCTTGACGAAGTCCCACCTTTACCTCGAACCACTCATTCTCTCCATTTCCAATCCTGACACAAGCTCTACTATTCTTATAAAAACTATTTGACAGCTCGCAGAAGCTTTCCTCCTATCCCGTATATCTGCATAATCTCCCACAGCGCCTTTCTGTCTACCCTATCATAAGCCTTTTCCAGATCCATAAAAGCCCAAAAAAATCCTTCCCCTTTCCTATAGCTTTCTCACATATCTCTCTTACCACAAAGATCTGATCTACACAACCTCTACCTGTCCTAAATCCACACTGCTCTTCACCAATTACTCCTTCTGTTCCTCTCCTAATCCTCTCAATCAAGATCCTCCCATAAGCCTTCCCAACTACAATTAATAAGCTAATCCCTCTGAAACTACTACATCACTTGTCCCCTTTTCCCTTGTAAAGAGGAACTATACAGGCACTCTATCTAGGATAGATAGAAAAAAATTATAACACAAAATATGCTTAGAATTGCTTCACAATTGGCCCTTTTGGTAAAATAGCAAAAACAATTAGCTTCCACGCCGTAATGCTCCTATACATCCTAGATAAAAACGAATGTAATTTTTGGATTTTCAGGTCAAAAAACATGGAGAAAATACAGTAATGTATGAAAATATGAAAAAGTTTATTTTTGATCAATTCTACACACTCTCACACCACCTTTGTTTCCCAGTTATCCTAGCTTCTCGTGGAAAGATTATCCCACTGAGACGTGAACACAGGAAAAACGTCTCAAATTGGATTGATCAGCCTTGGTGGGAACTGGAGGGGGATAAGAGTCATATCGATATGTTATCAGATTTTGAGAATAATCTTTAGTGAACATAATTATAAAATGTAGTGGTATAATCTAAAAACAGGTAAA
>NC_134796.1:20334544-20364544 GCF_046742065.1 Oratosquilla oratoria
CGCTATGATTCTCAGTTTGTCTCTGCTGCTGCTTGTAAAAGGGAATGGATTCAGGCATGACAAACTTTGACAGAAGAGTCACGCAGGGTCCATATGCCACAGGGTTGTACTATGTGTGCATCAATTTGTTCAGAGGGCACTATGATGACTATTCAGAGAATCGTTGATAGTCCACTGGTGTAGTGAAATCCGTGTCATACCTCGAGTACATCGAGACTGTGCACAGACATTTCCTGGGCCATTGACGGGGCTCCCCTCAGCTGAATAAAATCTTCTGCATACCCCCTCGATCGATGTATGGGGTATCATAGAGAGGGGGACTCTCGCTGTCAATTTTTGCTGCAGGAATTTGGTGCCAGGAAGATCCTCTTCAGCGTCGTTGCTCAACTACGGTCGAAAGAGGATCCCTGACATCAAATCTGTGCGGACTCCCTCGGCGTCATAGAACCCTCGAGGTTCTTGGTGGGTTTCCCGAGGTCCTCCTCGTTCTTGAGGAGGAGCTTTCTTTCTGGACCTGGCGAAGTCCTTTTCTCGCCAAGTGATCCTCCAGTTCGGCGTCGCGTCGTCCTGATCGCTCCTGAAGAAAGGAGACGGTTGCTGGAAGACACAACAGCGATGGGAGTCCCCAAAAACCTCGAAAAATTGTCAACTCGGATAAGTGAGCAAATCGTGATTAAGGTTGAGCGAGTATCTTTTTTTTTTTTTTTTTTTTAATGGACATGCAGATTTCATTAATGGATATCTTTTCAATAACTCTTCCCGAAAATATGCTTCTAGATCACACTCAGTTGGATTTGCCATGATGTTGAGACAAGCACAGATGGCGTGTGACTGGCGACTGAAACTTTGTCTGGCCTTGGGGGTCAGCGGGGGGGGGGAGGTAATTAGCGGGAGTCCCCGAGTGAATCAGACATTATACACATTCCCTGAAAAAATCAGGGAATATATATATTCCCTGATTTTACAGATTCACTGCAACATATATATGACGTCACCGCGTCAAAGAGGCTTCCGTATAAGCCCTAAGAGAGTTAACTGGAAGAGGATCGGATTCCTTTTCTCACAGTGATTTTTTCTTTACATATTTCATTTTCGTTACCGACGAATTTTGTTCGTCTGAAAAAAAATACATTGCAGTAGCATTGTTTAGACAATGAGTACTTCTTTTAGTGACGAAATGGGTCTTATCTTAATTTGGTTGTCATACACCAAAAGGCCCTTTCCCCCATATATAATTATGGCGTGGCTTAGTATTATCTTACAAGGACAATCACAGTACATAAAACAACCATCCAAAAACATTTGATATATATATATATATATATATATATATATATATATATATATATATATATGCAACAGTAATCACATAAAACACGTGAGTAAAGATTTTTGCTTGTAACCACGAGGAAATTAAAGATCGGAATACTGAACGTTTTCGTCTATTAAGACATTTTCAAAGTGCATAGTGTCACAACAAAGTATAACTTAAATACAATAGTATAGAAAACAGGAGAGGACACGCAACGTAAATACGTAAGGATTATCTCACAAAGAAACAAAAATATAAATAAAAACAATAAATAAAATGGGTGACAATTGAAACAGGTGATAAAATGTCACTCAGCATAAATACATAAGGATGACAATTGACAAGGTGATAAAAGGACATTCAACAAAATACATAAGAAATGTCCTACAAAGAAACAAAATATAAATGAAAATAACAAGAAATAAGAAGGTATATATATATAATAGAAAATAATAATAACAAGAATAAATAAATAAAAATGGGTGACAGTTGACACAGGTGAAAAAAGGTCACACAAGATGGTTATGGCGGAGCTTTGGGACATTGTCCTACAATTTGGTTAATAACAAAATTATCTAGTTTAAAAAAAACAGTGCTTAAATTGAGATTTTCATTAAAAGTATTTTTAATGAGA
This sequence comes from Oratosquilla oratoria, assembly GCF_046742065.1. NCBI lineage: Eukaryota > Metazoa > Arthropoda > Malacostraca > Stomatopoda > Squillidae > Oratosquilla > Oratosquilla oratoria. The sequence continues at coordinate 20,336,491 of NC_134796.1, forward strand.
CACGATTCAATTATATTCCTTATCAAATAAGAATTACTTGAAACAATTTCTTGGGAATTGTCCCAATCAATACAGTGATTGTAGTCTCTAATGTCACCCTTCTTATTTCTTGTTATTTTCATTTATATTTTGTTTCTTTGTAGGACATTTCTTATGTATTTATGTTGAATGTCCTTTTATCACCTTGTCAATTGTCATCTTTATGTATTTATGCTGAGTGACATTTTATCACCGGTTTCAATTGTCACCCATTTTATTTATTGTTTTTATTTATATTTTTGTTTCTTTGTAAGATAATCCTTACGTATTTACGTTGAGTGTCCTCTCCTGTTTTCTATACTATTGTATTTAAGTTATACTTTGTTGTGACACTATGTACTTTGAAAATGTCTTAATAGACGAAAACGTTCAGTATTCCGATCTTTAATTTCCTCGTGGTTACAAGCAAAAAAAAATATATATATATATATATATATACATGCTGGTACATTGTGACAAGTTGATGAAGGTGGAAGAAGAAGTCACGGGTCTAGTACCGAGTTTCTGAGTTTATTCCTGAACGGTTTCGCTCTATGCTTCTTCAGAGGAATGTGACTCTGGGTTGAAGCTGGCGGTATACAAAGTATGAATAGGACCGCGTTCCCTCCATGGAGGTGGGCTCCGTTTTGTTGTACAATAATTTAACAATTTTAATACAGTGTACAATTTTTTTTTTTTTTTTTTTTTTTTTGCAATTTCTAATAGTGTACAATAATCAAAATGTTTGTGATATAGCTATTAAACAATGGATATTAGATACAGCTCCAGTGTGTGTAGAATGTTGACCGAGGGTGTAACAGTGTAAGTGAAGTGAGTGGTGTAAAAAATGTGAAAAAAACTAAAAGTGTCACAAGATAACTTATGATATAAAATAATATAAAGATAACATGTCCAGACAAAATGAAATAGAATAAAATAAAATAAAATAAGATTAAAACAATGTGATAATTTGAAGTGACGTGACTTCACATCGCATATTGTTGTATGACATAAGATGTTATCAAAAATATATTGTATAATTTTAAATACGGTACGTATTACAAATGATAAATTGATCAAAGTATAAATAACATATTCAGACAGAATTAAAAATAATGTGATAGTTTCAAGTGGGTAACGTTCTATATGACATCTCATCGTTGTACACTGTATTAAGAATTGTAAAAAAAATGTACACTGTATCAAAAAAAATTAAATTACTGTACAACAAAACGGAGCCCACCTCCTTGGAGGGAACGCGGTCCTATTCATACTTTGTATACCGCCAGCTTCACCCCAGAGTCACATTCCTCTGAAGAAGCATAGAGCGAAACCGGTCAGGAATAAACTAGAAAACTCGGAACTAGACCCGTGACTTCTTTTTCCACCTTCATCATATATATATATATATATATATATATATATATATATATATATATATATATGTATATATGTATATATAATATATATATACATATATATATGCATATATATATATACATATATATATATACATACATATATATATGTATATATATATATATATATATATATATATATAATTCTGACAGTTGTCCTCGTACTCGAACCTAGGACTTGCATGTTAGCAGGTCTATGCTTCTACCGTCTACCCTACTTAGACTATAAAATTCTTCAACCTCGGGGTTCATCTAACTCCCTCAGGATTTGAGTCGACTGCTAACTGCCGTCCTAATCTCAATTTTACGAAGAACCAGCCCACTTGTAGGTAGTGGTGAAGCTGGTACGTATCCTTGATAGACTTCCCGTCGTTGTAATATCTGAATAGAATCGCCAATGACGACGATGTCAATCAAATAATTCCGACAGTTGTCCCCTTGATAGACTTTCGTCTATCAAGGATAGGTACCAGCTTCACCACTACCTACAAGTGGGCTTGGTTCTTCGTAAAATTGAGATTAGGAGGGCAGTTAGCAGTCGCTTCAAATCCTGCGAGAGTTAGATGAACCCCGAGGTTGAAGAAATTTATAGTCTCAGTAGCGTAGTCGGTAGAAGCATAGACCTGCTAACATACAAGTCCTGGGTTCAAGTCCGGGGACAACTGTCGGATTTATTTGATTGACATCGTCGTCATTGGCGATTCTATTCAGGTATTACAACGACGAAAGTCTATCAAAAATACGTACCAGCTTCACCACTACCTACAAGTGGGCTTAGTTCTTCGTAAAATTGAGATTAGGACGGCAGTTAACAGTCTACTTAAATCCTGCGGGAGTTAGAATCACCCCGAGGTTGTAGAATTTTATAGTCTCAGTAACGTAGTCGGTAGAAGCATAGACCTGCTAACATGTAAGTCCTGGGTTCGAGTCTGGGGACAACTGTCGGAATGATTTGATTGACATCGTCGTCATTGGCGATTCTATTCAAATATACATACATACATACACACACACACACACACACACACACACACACACACACATATATATATATATATATATATATATATATATATATATATATATACATCCATATACACACACACACACATATATATATATATATATATATATATATGTATATATATATACACACACACACATATATATGTACATATATATATATATATATACATATATAAATATATATATATATATATATATATATATATGTGTGTGTGTGTGTGTGTGTGTGTGTGTGTGTGTGTGTGTGTGTGTGTGTGTGTGTGTGTGTGTGTGTGTGTGTGTGTGTGTGTGTGTGTGTGTGTGTGTGTGTGTGTGTACATATATATATATATATATATATATATATATATATATATATATATATATATATATATACATTACATACATTACATACACACACAAGCTATTTTAAATCTACCCAGAGAACAGCCAGAAAATATTTTGGGAATTGCACATAATCAACTTTCGTCTTCTTCTTCTTCTTCTTCTTCTTCTTCTTCTTCTTCTTCTTCTTCTTCTTCTTCTTCTTCTTCTTCTTCTTCTTCTTCTTCTTCTTCTTCTTCTTCTTCTTCCTCTTCTTCTTCATCTTCTTCTTCTTCTTCGCGTTCTTCTTCTTCGCGTTCTTCGCGTTCTTCTTCTTCGCGTTCTTCTTCTTCTTCTTCTTCTTCTTCTTCTTCTTCTTCTTCTTCTTCTTCTTCTTCTTCTTCTTCTTCTTCGTCTTCTTCTTTTTCTTCTTCTTCTTCTTCTTCGTCTTCTTCTTCTTCTTCTTCTTCTTCTTCTTCGTCTTCTTCTTCTTCTTCGTCTTCTTCATCTTCTTCTTCTTCTTCGTCTTCTTCATCTTCTTCTTCCTCTTCGTCTTCTTCTTCTCGAAGAATTTTTATTCACTGGCCAAAGGGATGAGAACACCTGAACACGAAGTAATATCACCGTCCATCTCCCCCTCCACTCCACTCCCCCCTCCCCTACTCCCAGCTGGTGTCTCAGGGTTGACTACGAAAAGTCGTGTTTGTTATGGCAAAGGAACATCGTGGTTGCTGATGAAATTGATTTGATTTCTCTCTTTCTTCTCTCTTCGCTCTTGTATTTTCCTTCCTGATTTTTTTTTTCTCTTTTTTTTTTTACTTCATTTTTATTTTAATTTTCTTGTTTCATTTATTTTCTTATGTTAGATTTTTCTTTTTCATTTGATTTGATTTTTTTCTCATTTTTCTCTTTTCCATTTTAATTTTATCTTAATATATCTCTTCATCTTCTAGTTTTACATTTTTTCTTTTCCTTTTTTCTTTGTTTCCTCTTTCCTCTCATATGTAAGTTTTTTATGTAATCAGAAGCGTGTTGTTCTCGCATTCGTGGATTCGAATCCCGCACTCCTTTCCGATTCTCAGAAGTCCAAGCGCATAGGGCAGAGGTGACGCCTTCGGCCGCAGCCACGCACCTCACTTTCTTTCCTCTCCGTTTTTTTTTTTCTTTTCTTTTTTATTATTCATTTTTCCACATCTTTGTATTTCATTTTCTTTTACTTTCCCTTCTTTCATTTTCTTATATTTTTCCTTCTTTTTTCGTTTTCTCTTTTCCCCTTTTTTCCTTTCCCACCTCTTTTCCTTTCTTCTATTTCTTCAAATGATTGTTCTCTAGTAGAGAACTATTATTTGAAGATCAAAAAAAAAGAAGAGGGAGGAAAAGAAAAAAGGGAAAAGAAGAAAAATAATAATATAAGAGCAAAAAAGAAAGTAAAGGAAAATGAAATACAAAGATGAGGGAAAATAGGTCATGATGAACCAAGTGATACTATTCTTCTTGATTCTGTTGCCGCCAGGCACGCACGCACGCACGCACACACACACACACACACACACACACACACACACACACACACACACACACACACACACACACACACACACACACACACACACACACACACACACACACACACACACACACACCTCGGCTAAGCCTCATCTCGACGAGTCCCTTACTTTCTTAGTGGTCCTTTTCCTTTCATTCTGGTTGCCGCCTGAGGCTGAGAAGGAAGAGGAGGAAGGGAATGATGAGGAGGAGGAAGAGGAGAACGAGTAGGACAAGGACGAGGAGTAAGAGAAAGAGGAGGAAGAGGCAGATTCGGACATGTGATGGTTTCTAACATAGACTTTAGTTGACTAAATACTTAACCTCACAAGGACCAGTTCTCTAAGATTACAAACAAAGCGACTGGCTGCAAGATCCATACAAACCAATTTGGTGACTGACAATAATGATGTATTAATTTTTCCTTGTTTCGCTTCGTTGGTCTGTTCAAGAGAACAAGTTGTCTTGTGAATTTATACCGCCATTAAAAAGAAATTAAAGAAAGTTAAAAATAAAGATTGTCTTTGCCACCGTGGTCTCGACTGTTATCGTCTAATACTCTTATTCCAGAAAACGTCAGGCAATTCTAAAATGAATCAGCTGACATAAGCTGCTCATGAACACGAGTCTCCGATTGTTCCGCTGACACAGATGCTCCTCTGCATGCACCAAAGATACGAATATTCATTTATTTCTGACAAATTGTTGCCAGCCGCCACTGGTCCACTGTTTCATATGTAATACCCATTATGAATAGACAAATCCGCTTACGAGAGGAAATTTATCAGTAGCGCTCGTGGTGTAATCGTAAGCGTGCTGGTCTCGCGTTCACTTAGTTGTGGGTTCGAACCCCGCTCTCCTCTCCGATTCCCAGTAGTGACGGCTACCTGCTTCAACAGTCCCTCAAGCGCATTATAGGGCAAAAATGACGGCTTTGGCCACAGCAACGCGCCTCCTGGCGTAAGCTCTACACCACCATCTGATTGAAAAGAGCTTACTTCGCATTACGGAAATCACAAAGAGGAGTAAATGAAAATGCTGGTAATACTCGTACTTGATTACCAAAGAAAATTAATCTAAGTTGGCGGCCGTGGCTGCTGCAGTTAATTAAAAATGTGGGTGTCTGCTGTGCTTTGCGCGTGCTTCAGGCCACCTCTGTACAACACACAGCACCAGAGCCAGTCTCTCTCTCTCTCTCTCTCTCTCTCTCTCTCTCTCTCTCTCTCTCTCTCTCTCTCTCTCTCTCTCTCTCTCTCTCTCTCTCTCTCTCTCTCTCTCTCTCTCTCTCTCTCTCTCTCTCTCTCTCTCTCTCTCTCTCTCTCTCTCTCTCTCTCTCTCTCTCTCTCTCTCTCTCTCTCTCTCTCTCTCTCTCTCTCTCTCTCTCTCTCTCCTCTCTCTCCTCTCTCTCTCTCTCTCTCCTCTCTTTCTCTCTCTCTCTCTCTCTCTCTCTCTCTCTCTCTCTCTCTCTCTCTCTCTCTCTCTCTCTCTCTCTCTCTCTCTCTCTCTCTCTCTCTCTCTCTCTCTCTCTCTCTCTCTCTCTCTCTCTCTCTCTCTCTCTCTCTCTCTCTCTCTCTCTCTCTCTCTCTCTCTCTCTCTCTCTCTCTCTCTCTCTCTCTCTCTCTCTCTCTCTCTCTCTCTCTCTCTCTCTCTCTCTCTCTCTCTCTCTCTCTCTCTCTCTCTCTCTCTCTCTCTCTCTCTCTCTCTCTCTCTCTCTCTCTCTCTCTCTCTCTCTCTCTCTCTCTCTCTCTCTCTCTCGCTCTCTCTCTCTCTCTCTCTCTCTCTCTCTCTCTCTCTCTCTCTCTCCTCTCTCTCTCTCTCTCTCTCTCTCTCTCTCTCTCTCTCTCTCTCTCTCTCTCTCTCTCTCTCCCTCTCTCTCTCTCTCTCTCTCTATCTCTCTCTCTCTCAAAAGGCACAAGAAGAAGAGTTAAGTTAATGAAGTTCGATAAAATATAGAAGAGGTCGGGACTAGGGGAGGTGCTGGGGTGGAAGATGGTGGAAACTGGAGGAGGAGGGAGAGTAGGAGAATATGGATAGGAACAGGAGGAGTAAGAGGAGGAGGTGGCTATGAGGAGGAAGACAAGAAGGAGGATGGAAAGACGAGGGAACTGAGTTGGAATGTGTGTGTGTGTGTGTGTGTGTGTGTTGTGCGCGCGCGCGCACGCCTGTGTGTACTGTTTATGCATGTGACTGCAAGTACGCGTATATGTGCATAAATATATATTTGTGTAAATGTGTTTGCGTGTATGTGCGCGCGTAATTCTATTTCCGTAAAATAAATAGTGACATGGTGAAATATATATTCTATAGACCTAAGGGTGCATTTCACATTCGTTTGCGATCTGAGGGAACCAGTTCATTTAATTAACTGCAGACTGTCGAGTGAAATTTTACTGCAGTGGACTCAGCGAAGCAAAACCGAAAGGGAAGGGACTGGTTTGAAATCCGAACGAAACAATAAACACAAAAATTTCAGCCGAACGAGTTAAAAAAGAAAAAAAAAATGGGGAAGCCGATGGATGAAAGAAAAGTATAAAATATTTACACAATTAATAACGAAGTTAAGGGAAACGAGAAATAATAAATTAAGAGCCACAGTTAACTATGACGGTCTCAAGGCACCAGGGAATTTTGGGAGAAGTTGAGAAGACAGACAACTTGGAGGAAAACTATGATGGTGATAATTTGACAAGGACATCAAAGGACATCCAAAGTAAGTGGTGGGGACGTAAAGGAAAAGTAGGAGGAGGAGGAGGAGGAGGAGGAAGAGGGGCGGAATTTATTATGATATAAAGTACAGATGAGGAAAATAGGAGGAAAAGAAGGAAAAGAAACAGTATGAGGAAGAGGAAATGGAAGAAATGGGAAATGAGGAGTTCAGGTGTGCAAGAAGACTAACAACAATAGGAGTGACATTAGAATAGGAAAGAGGAAAATGAGGCATAGGAGGAGCAATCATAAAGACATATGGGAAAGAGAGAGGATAAAATAAAATGAAAAGAGAAAAATTTAAAAAAGAAAAGAAAAAAAAAAGGGGGGAAAGGGACTAAGGTAAACAGAGCATAAGGTGAAAGAATGTGAAATAGGGAGACTAAGAAAAAAGTGAGAAAAGAATATAGGAAGAAAAAAGAAAGGAAGCTGGAGCGATGGGGAGGAGGTGGAGGAGGAAGAGTAAGATGAGAAGGGGGAAGAAGAGGAAGAGGAAGAGGAAGAGAAGGAGGAAGAAGAGGAGGAGGAGGAGGAAGAGGAAGAGTAAGATGAGAAGGTGGAAGAAGAGGAAGAGGAAGAGGAAGAGAAGGAGGAAGAAGAGGAGGAGGAGGAGGAAGAGGAAGAGTAAGATGAGAAGGTGGAAGAAGAGGAAGAGGAAGAGGAAGAGGAGGAGAAGGAGGAGGAGGAGGAGGAGGAGGAGGAGGAAGAAGAGATGAGGAGGATACAATGAAACCATTTGAGAGTGAAGGGGGTCAAGTAGCTGAATGAAATGGCCTGGGGACAACCAGAGCTATAAAGAAAATACCACGTAAGGGAATTAAAGGTGAGGAAGTGCAATAACGAAGGGCCAAATACAAGAAAGAAGAAGGGAATAGTAAAGAAACACGTAAAAGAGAAGATAGAGGAAGAGTATAAGGAAGACTGGAAGACCAAGACAAAGGATTAAGGAAAATAAACCTAAAGGATAAAAGTGAAAATGAAAAAATGGAAAATAAAATAATGCAAAGCAGACAAAATAGGCGTCTTGGGGAACAAGAAAAAACAGGAACAGAATTAAATAGGAGAGAGTAAGGACGGGCACGGTTTGTGTGTGTGTGTGTGTGTGTGTGTGTGTGTGTGTGTGTGTGTGTGTGTGTGTGTGTGTGGGAGTGGGAGTGGGAGAAGGTGCAGGTTAGGAGTATACAATAAGGAGAGAAAGAGGAAGAGGAAGAAGAAGAGAAACAGGAAGAGGAGGAATCAAGTTCCGGACCTTCGGAGACTGGCTCCAAAAAAACAGATGCGACAACCGGTTCGGGAAACGAAGACTAGAACAAAAGGTGCAGGTAAGCGGATTGGCAGATAATTCCAAATGCTTTGCTCGGAGGCAGTCCATCACATAAAAAAAGAGGAAAATTAACTATGAGAAATGAACATGTAATAAATAATAAATAAATAAATTAATTAATTAATTGATTAAATAAAAAATAAACAAATGAATAAACATATATAAACGAGTAAATAAAAGTAAGGAACATGGAAGGCGTAACTGTACAAAAGCGTAAATTAGGTACAGGAAGAGTTAACAAACCAAACGAGCTGGAGACCTGTTGGCACATCACATAACAGGGCCAAGTTAAGGGGAGGTCTGCACGCGATGGCTGACATGTTAAGAATGACGGGTGATGCCTAGTTTATTAGTGTATGTCTACGTGGTAGTTGGGGGCGGTTAGTTGCTTATTTTAAAGTATAAAAAAAATGTGAATACAAATGCGAATATTCTCTACAAATAGGTTATACCTTTATATACCGGCACATTTACGCTTCCATTTATATATATATATATATATATATATATATATATATATATATATATATATATATATATATATATATATATATATATATATATATATATATAATGTACAGCATATATATATACATTTAACAGTGTTATTTGAGTAAACCTTATGAAGAAATTTATTGCATCTGATAATGCCATTGTTATGATTATTTTTCTTGTCTTCAGACCTACGGTATTGGTATTTCTATCACATCGTCTCTGCCGTTGTGACGCGTTGGTCTTTATTATGTCTCATATGTCACGTACGCCCGTCTTCCGTTCCGACAGTTCCAAATGACTGGTTGTATTTATACATACATACACACACACACACACACACACACACATATATATATATATATATATGTATATGTATATATACAGTATATATATATATATATATATATATATGTATATATATATATGTATATATATGTATATATATATGCATATATATATATATATATATATATATATATATATATATATATATATGATAAATTGTTTAAGACAAATGAGAGAGTGATAGGTGGGGAAGGGTAAACGAAGATGGGCTAAGAATACATTTATTGTTCTTACGTTTCGGTTATTATAACCTTCCTCAGAGAACTTGTTACAGAACATCTTGGCCACAACATTTATACCCGTAGTGGGGGAACTTGTGAAGCTTCGAGTGTCAGGTTTTTTTCTAGCTCATTTATTATTAAGAGACTGGCTGCTTTAGATAGGCATATAAATCCTTCTCTGTCGTTATTATTTTCTTGGACATTTATATGTGCAGCTTCAACTGTCTTTCTCATCTTCTTTTGTAATCCTTTGTGTAAAATTTCAACTTTACTCCATTCGGGAAGGTTGTTGCATATTTCGAGGTGGCGGACCAGGGAGTTGGACGTTCTGTGTGCTTTTAAATCATTCCTATGTTCGTTTATCCTCTTCTCGATTCCTCGACCTGACTCACCGATATAAGCCGAGGGGCAGCCACTACATGGAATGCGGTAGATCACACTGAGGTCGTTGTTGTCATTAGTGTGTTTTTTAAACATTTTACCTATTTTATTACATGATACCTTGGCGATGTTTATGCCACCTTTCAGTAAATATCTATCAATAATTTCGGTTTTATCAGAATTAGGTACAGTAATGAAATGCGGTGTGACTAGGTTTTTTGTTACTGTATGGTCATTTGATCCGGACGCTTGGTCGTTTGGTCCGCTGGTTTGGGCGTTCGATTAATCGTGGATTTTTCTAGCTTTGCCTTCTGTTTTGGTTATCAGGCCGCCTGGATATTTTAGAGAAGGATTTATATGCCTATCTAAAGCAGCCAGTCTCTTAATAATAAATGCGCTAGAAAAAACCTGACACTCGAAGCTTCACAAGTTCCCCCACTACGGGTATAAATGTTGTGACCAAGATGTTCTGTAACAAGTTCTCTGAGGAAGGTTATAATAACCGAAACGTAAGAACAATAAATGTATTCTTAGCCCATCTTCGTTTACCCTTCCCCACCTATCACTCTCTCATATATATATATATACCTATATATATATATATATATATATATATATATATACATATATATATATATATATACACATACATATATATATATATATATATATATATATATATATATATATATATATATCTATATGAGTGTGAAGACATCTTGATAGGTACCGGAGTAGAAGGGAAACAAACAAATGGAACAAGAGTTTATTTTCGCGCTATGGTGCTTCTTCAGAAGGAATGAGGAAGCATTACACTGCAAAAATAGTCGAGGAATAAAATCTTACTCAATTTCTGTATTTTCTATATATATGTGTGTGTGTGTACTGTACACACACACACACACACACACACACACACACACACATATATATATATATATATATATATATATATATATATATATATATATATATATATATATATATATATATATATATATATATGGAATGATTCGCTAATAGTAGCGATGTAATTCAAATAATCAAGCACGGCCGTCGCTAGCTTCGAACACAGGTCCACTGAGCGTGAATCTCACTCGGTACCATGTAGCCACACTGGACATTCAAACTATAACCTAATGCATATACTAGCGTCAATGATTTTGACCCCCTGAAATACTACCCGTCTGGGGTATTGGCTGCATGTAATTGTGGCAAAGTACCATGCAGCTGATACTTTAGGGTCTATATGGGGCGCCCCTACTGACTAGACCCACACATCATTTTGTCTGTGATAGAGGAAACCTCTATTCATAGAAAAATGATTACACTTTTATTATACTGCGACTGTCCCTCCGTTATGCTGTCCCCCCACCCCTTATTACTGCCCTGTATCATTTCTCTGAATATTCATTTCCTTTCTTTCACTTAACCCTGTGGAGGGGGGAAAAGAATACCAAGTCTTCCCACTTGCGTCATACGAGGCGACAAAAAACGGGACGGGGATAGAACTAGGAATCCTGCTACCTGTAGCTCCAAAGGAGACATTTCTACAAAAAGTAAAGGTATAAGAGGGTCTAGGAGTTTTCCAACCAGTACCCTAAGGTTTGGATCTTTTAATGTGCGTGGATGTGGTACAGATGAGAGTAAAAGGGGAGAGATAGGCAGTATGTTTGTGAGAAGAAAGATGGATGTGTTGGCATTGAGTGAAACTAAGTTGAAAGGGAGGGGCGAGTGTGAGTTTGGGAGTAGGTGGGAGGTTCCCATGAGTGAAGAGAGGACGAGGGAGAAAAGGGGTGGCTATACTATTAAGTGAAGAGATAGTTAAGCGTGTAGTGGAGTGTAAGGAGGATTCTTCAAGGTTAATATGGATGAAGGTGAATCTGGGAAGGAAGATGTAGGTTTTTGTAAGTACATATGGGCCTAGCAGTGAGAAGAGTGTAGAGGAAAGGGAGGTTTTTTGGATAGATTTAAATGAGTGCATAGAGGGATTAGGGAGAAATATCAATGTAGTTGCATTGGGAGACCGTAATGCTAGGGTAGGAAATGAACCAATAGACAGAGTGATTGGGAAGTGTGGAGTTCTAGGAAAAAATCGTAGTAGAGATTTGATGGTAGAGATGTCTCGAAAGAGAGTTGATGATAGTAAATACAGTGTTTCGGAAGAAAGTCAAGCATAAGTACACATAGGAGAGGGTGGTGGATGGAAGGGTGGTAGATAGAGCATTAATGGACTATATAGTGGTAAACGAGAGTATAGTAGGAAGAGTTAAGGATGTACATGTTCTAAGGGGAGAGAGTGGGGGAATATCAGATCATTCTTTGGTGGAAGGTAAGTTGAGAGTGGAGGATAGGTGGAGAAAGAGGAAAAGGACAGAAGCTGGGGAGGTGCTTAGAGGGAATTACTTAAATTATAAAGAAAAGGAGAAGGAGTATACAAAGAAGCTGAGAGAGGAGAGAGAGGGAGTGAAGGATAGAGTAGAACTAGGAGTGGAGGAGGAATGGGGATGGTTCAAGGAGGGAGTCACAAGGCGTGCAAAGATGGAGTGTGGAACAAGGAGGATGGGAGGAAATAGAAGGAATGGTAGTGAGTGATTGGATGAGACATGAGAAGCAAGCTTTCATAGATTGGTTATGATAATGAAAGAGAAGGCAGTGAGAGGAAGGTGGGCAGAGTATTTTAGGGAGTTGCTAAATGTGAAAGAGGATAGGGAGGGAAAGGTAGTTGCAGTGGGAATTGCTAAGAAAATAACCGTAATGACTGAGGAAAATGGAGGATAAATAAGGAAAGATGAAGTGAAGACAGCTGTTAAGATGATGAGAGTAGGTAAGGCACCTGGGTTGGATAGATACCATGCAGAATATCTGAAAAAAAAGGACGCACAGTGATGGTGGACTAGGGTGAAGTCACTTAATGCTTGTTTAAGATAGGGTAGAGTACCGGAGAACTGAAGGAGTGCCTTTATAGTTCCATTTTACAAGGGGAAAGGGGACAAGTGTGAGTGTAGTAGCTTCAGAGGGATCAGTTTGTTAAGTGTAATTGGGAAGGCTTATGGGAGGGTCTTGATTGAGAGGATTAGGAGAGGAATAGAGGGAGTAATTGATGAGGAACAGTGTGGATTTAGGACAGGTAGGAGTTGAGTAGATCAGATTTTTGTGATAAGACAGTTATGTGAGAAAGCTATAGGAAAAGGTAAGGATGTTGTTTGGGCTTTTATGGATCTGGAAAAGGCTTACGACAGGGTAGACAGGAAGGCACTGTGGGAGGTATTGCAGATATATGGGATAGGAGAAAAGCTTTTCAGAGCAGTCAAGAGTTTTTACGAGAGTAGTAGAGCTTGTGTTAGAATTAGAAATGGAGAGAGTGAATGGTTTGAGGTAAAGGTGGGATTTTGTCAGGGATGCGTTATGTCGCCATGGCTGTTCAATTTATACATGGATGGGATAGTGTGAGAGGTAAATGCAAGGGTGGCGGGTCAGGCATTGGAGATGGTTAAAGAAAATGAAGAAAAGTGGGAGATAAATCAGTTGTTGTTTACTGATGACACTGTACTTGTGGCAGGATCAGAGGAGGGATTAAGGAAGTTAGTGGCAGATTTTGGGAAGGTGTGCGAAAGAAGGAAAATTAAGATAAATGTGGGCAAATGTTAAGCATTCTTTATATCTTCCTCTGTTTTGATTATATATATATGTATATATATATATATATATGTATATATATATATATATATATATATGTATATATATATGTATATATATACATATATATATATATATATATATATATATATCGTGACATCATAACAGGTGCATGAATGTTAAGAATGGAAAGACAAGATTAGGAACAAGAGACTTTATTCCTGACCGGTTTCTCCTTTGAGGCTTCTCCAGAGGTATTGTTTACAGAGAATGAAATCATTGGTATTTATAGGGCAGTTGCTGTGATTCATGAGGGACGCGGGGTGAGATTACGTATGCTGCTTGGCTTGGTGGTCATATGGGGTCAGGTGTGAGGCGTATGGATGTATTTGTTTATTTGTTTTGTGTGAGCAATTGTCTCATGGCGTATTTGGCGGCATGTTTTGCAATCTTGATATCTCCTGTTCTGTTGTTGATGGAATCATTGGTGTTTATGTATATTGCTTCTAAAGTTTTTCTTTGTGGTTTGTTTAGGTTTTCATGTAAAATGTTAGCTTGGTTCCAACAACATTTACCTCAGTGGAACCAAGCCAACATCCTTCTCGTATTTTCTCTTTTCTTCTCGGCACACTTGTACATATTCATTTCTATAATTAGTATATATATTTCCATTTTTCAGGTCTTTTGTCTTCTTTCCATTTTATCCAAGCTTTATCCTTTTTGTCTTTTAGCTCACTACATCTTTTGTTGTACCAACACTTTACATATCCTTTTTCTTGTTTTTGTCTTGGAACCTACTTTTCCACTCCTTATTTATAAATTTTTGTCAAAATATTCCATTTCTCTTCTACTGTTGTTTCCTCCTTATGTATCCTTTCCCAGTCTGCTATTTGAAAGAATTCTCTTATCTTATCAAAATTTGTTTTTCCATACATCAATCTTTCCTTTCTATATTGTTCGATTTTTTTCGATGTATTTTTCCTCATTTAGTTCCAGTTCAACCAATATGTGGTCACTTTTACTTATTGGTGTCTTATATTCAATCTTGTCCACTATTTCAGGTTCTGATGTGATTATTAGGTCCAGTCTCGATGGCTCTTCCTCATTTCTATACCTAGTATTCCCTTGTATCTATTGCGTCATTGTATGTTCTATAATCATATCAAGTAGTACATTTCTCCATAGGTCGTCTCCACCCTTCACTGTCATCTCTTCCCAGCAGATTTCTTTACAAGCAAAGTCACCCATTATAACAATTCTCCCTCCATCTTCCATTATCTTGTTTAATGTTATCTTTGTGTCTTCTAACATATTTTTGTGTTCTTTCTCTTCCCATGAATTCGTTTTAGGAGGCACATAATTTACCACAAACTTCCTGCTCTTCCCATCCTTGTCCTCCACTTCCATCATAATCATCTCTACTCTATTCTTTCCCTATGTGACATTCCTCACATTTATATCCTTCTTAGTCAGGAACATAACTCAGCCCCCATGTTTTACCTCTCTGTTTATAATCTAATAATTATATGCACCATGTCCTACACTGTTGGGTGGTAGTGGACCTTTCAATTTTGTCTCTACAATTCCCATTATGTCCGATTCTTTGTCCTTCAGGTAATCATTCAGTTCATTCAAGCCTGTTATTAAGCCATCTATATTCGTGTAAGACACTTTTAATTTTCTGTTAATTCCATCGTATTTTCTGTTTCCCTTCCATTTTTCTCTGCTATGAATCATTTCCTCACTCTCATATCCACTACTCTCCAATAGAATTTCTCTTTTTCTGATTCTGTTCTTTTCTCGTTTTTTTTTCTTAGCTTCTAGTTGTTGCTTTTTTCTCATCCTCTCTTTCCTCTTGATTCATCTCTTTTTATCCATACCTGTTTATATAGATCACTTTTTGCTAGTTTCCCTGTTTTGCTAAGATATTCTCTGCTGTCATTTATGACCTGATTTTAACCTCAACTAGTCTAGTCTTATCTGTATTGTATTTCCCTATTCCCTATATTTCTTCAATTTCTTTCCCTGTTTCTTGTTCATCCTCTTGAACTACTTCTAATATCTTCTTTACTTTTTCCTTCTCCTCTTTTACTCTTGTAGCCCTGTTTGGATTATGATTCTCTTCCATCCCTAATATAATTCTACATTTCTTTTTATCCGCTAAGTCTCTTCCTCCCTCATGACTTTAATAACTGTGTCTTTAGCTTGTTCTTTCATCTGTTGGTTTACTATATCTCTAAATTCAATTTTGTTGTTCTCTTGGACTTTTCTCCGACCCTGTACCTCTTTTACGACTCTTTATTCTCTTCATTATTATTCTTTGATTCCTCATTCTCATCCTTTACTTATTTTAACTGTCTTTTTAATTCTTCTATTTCTTAGTTTAGGTTTTGGTACTCCTTCTTTATTTCTTCCAATTTATCAACTCTTTGTGTAATCTGTGTACGTTGACTGAACCTAACCTCCCACTTATTCTTCACGTTCTCTAGTTTTTCCTCTAGACTTGCTAATCGGGTGAGGTTGTCATCTCCTCCCTCATTAAATCAATGGAAATAATAATCTCCATCTTCCATTGCACTGCTCTTATCTATATTTCTAATTTTTACAATTTTACTAATGTCTTCGACTTCACCTCTATCGTCTGCGCACCTCTTGTTGACATTCCTTCTGACTTCCGGGGCCCGTTCGTCCCCTTCCTCATTTCCTTCCATTTTCCTCAATAATCCCTCCATTTCTCCTTTTTCTTCACTTTCCCACTACACCATGAGCTTTCCTCTTCCCTACTAATACAACAAAGGTACCCCCTCGTCGTTGAGATCCACGAAATTTTAAGTTCTCCTGGAGTTCCAAACTTCGCTTTTACTTCGACTGTCGTGTGTGTGTGTGTGTGTGTGTGTGTGTGTGTGTGTGTGTGTGTGTGTGTGTGTGTGTGTGTGTATGTATATATGTATATATGTATATATATATATGTATATATACATACATATATATACATATGCATATACATTATATATATATATATATATATATATATATATGTATATATAAATATACTTATACACACACACACATATATATATATATATATAGATATATATATATATATGTATATACTGTATATATATATATATATATATACACTGAGTTAAACACGACACCATTTTGGCACTGGTTAATCTTCTTACTGAGATTTTCAATTTTCCTCACAGTAGGTCTCATTTCAGGAGGGTGGGCAAATACAAGCCTTCCATAGTCTTCCATATCTAATTTACGTTTCGAAGACTATGGAAGGCTATGGAAGGCTAGTATTTGCCCACCCTCCTGAAATGAGACCTACTGTGAGAAAATTGAAAATCTCAGTAAGTAGATTAACCAGTGCAAAAATATTGTCGTGTTTAACTCAGTGTGTATTAGTGAGAATCTGCGCCCTAAATATACAATATATATATATATATATATATATATATATATATATATATATATATATATATGCAGAAAGATCACTATTAACAACACGTGATCCACAAATTTTGCTGGTAACCACAAAGGAAATCGGAAGAAAACAGTATATCCCAAGCGCTTTCGTGTAATTCACATCTTCAGGGGAATACAGAAAAAGTTGTATTACAAAGAGATTTAAAAATAACAAGATTATACACTAGGAAAGGAACAGGCAAGGTGTGAGATGTCACAAAATTAAACACTAGGAAAGGAACTGGCAGAGCACAAGATGACACGAAATATTACACTAGGAAAGGAACCGGAGAAGGACAAAAAGTCACACATGAAAAAAGAATAAGTCTTGGTACACAAAGTCATCAAAGAAAAAGAAATCTAGAGAACAGCACAATTCACCAAATTAATTTTGATCACATACAACCTGATTACAAATTTTGTTAATGATGAATTTATCTAATTTATAAATGCCATTACTGATATTAAGAGTAGAACCTTCAGAATTTTTTATCATACTACTTTCTATTATGTTTCTATTGACAAATGAATTACAAGAAATGATAGAGGAAGCATTAGTCCAATTAATACAATGATTGAAGTCTTTCATGTGAACAAATAGAGCATTGGATTCTTGTGCTGTTCTAACACTATATTTATGTTGTTTAATTCTAGTTGATAGTTCTTTGCCCGTTTGTCCAATGTAATACTTTTCACAATCTCTGCAAGGGATTTTGTATATGCAACCATCAGAATCAGCGGGAATTTTTTTTATTATTAAATTCTTTAAAGTGCATGGGTTATTAAACACTATTTTAACATTCCATGTTTTAAGTAGATGAGGAACTTGAGAAAGATTGTTATTGTAAGGTAATACTAAAAGATTCTTAATGTCAAAAAGGGGAGGGGGTTGATTCCTATGAAAAGTTTTTTTCGCCAAAGAGAGAGCGTTATCTAAAAATGTTCTAGGGTACTTTAATCCTAAACCTAGGTTAACAATAGACTCAAATTCCTCATCAATGAATTCAGGGCTGCATATCCGCAAGGCACGTAAGAACATAGAAGAAAAAGAAAAAAAAAACATAATAGAAAGTAGTATGATAAAAAATTCTGAAGGTTCTACTCTTAATATCAGTAATGGCATTTATAAATTAGATAAATTCATCATTAACAAAATTTGTAATCAGGTTGTATGTGATCAAAATTAATTTGGTGAATTGTGCTGTTCTCTAGATTTCTTTTTCTTTGATGACTTTGTGTACCAAGACTTATTCTTTTTTCATGTGTGACTTTTTGTCCTTCTCCGGTTCCTTTCCTAGTGTAATATTTCGTGTCATCTTGTGCTATGCCAGTTCCTTTCCTAGTGTTTAATTTTGTGACATCTCACACCTTGCCTGTTCCTTTCCTAGTGTATAATCTTGTTATTTTTAAATCTCTTTGTAATACAACTTTTTCTGTATTCCCCTGAAGATGTGAATTACACGAAAGCGCTTGGGATATACTGTTTTCTTCCGATTTCCTTTGTGGTTACCAGCAAAATATATATATATATATATATATATATATATATATATATATATATATATATATATATATATATATATATCAGACAATCTCCTTGAGAGTAGCGTCAAGTGGTCGAGCGGTCTAAGGCGAGTGTGTCTTGGGAGTTTACTTCCAGACGCATCGGGTTCGAATCCCGTGCGCTACTGTCAAGGAGATTGTCTGATTGATGTCGCTGTTCACTAGCGAATTTCTCAAATATATATGTATATATATATATATATATATGTGTGTGTGTGTGTGTGTGTGTGTGTGTGTGTGTGTGTGTGTGTGTGTGTGTGTGTGTGTGTGTGTGTGTGTGTGTGTGTGTGTGTGTGTGTGTGTGTGTGTGTGTGTGTGTGTGTGTGTGTGTGTGTGTGTGTGTGTGTGTGTGTGTGTGTGTGTGTGTGTGTGTGTGTGTGTGTGTGTGTGTGTGTTACAGTGAATCTGTAAAATCAGGGAATATATATATTCCCTGATATTTTCAGGGAATGTGTATAATGTCTGATTCACTCGGGGAATATGTATATTCCCTAAAATTTTCAGGGTATATACATATTCCCTGAAATTTGGACCTTATTATTATACAGATTCCCTGAAGCATATTTAGAATGACAGAACAAAGGAAAAAACGAATAAACACATGGATACAATTATCTAATCTATTTATCACATAAATACACTAGTCACAAAACAGTCAATATTTAAAACATCAAAATCAAGCTAATGAAATGAATTATGAATGGTAATACAGTTATTAATTCAATAAAAATTCAAACTTGTCAGTCACAAAATAGTGAATATTTAGAACATCGCCTTGTTTTCACAATGCAGGCTTGAATGGCGTCGTGACCCGACCGAACCATCGCAGGACTCCCGCTAATTACCTTCCCCTACCCCAACCCCCTAATCCCCAAGGCCGGACAAAGTTTCAGTCACCAGTCATACGCCATCTTCGCTAGTGACAACATCGCAGGACTCCCGCTAATTACCATGCTGACCCCCAGGTCAGACAAAGTTTCAGTCGCGTGTCACACACCATCTGTGCTAGTGTCAACATCATGGCAAATCCAACTGATTGTGATTTAGAGGCATATTTTCGGGAAGAGTTATTGAAAAGATATGCATTAAAGAAATCTGTATTGCTTCCGAAAGAACAATATAATAATATTATTGCAGATCTGACAGCAACTGACACGTCAGCCAAAAAAAGCCTCACGAATACTATCTGCTGAAGAAGTATGAGGTTCTCAAGTGTGGTGATGTTTTCAAGTTGATTAGAAGACGGAATACCAATGAGGATCCTATTTGTTTTGTTGCACCGGAGGATACGTACGATATTATTAAGCGTGCTCACATTGCAACTGGCCACGGAGGTCGCGATAAGATGGTGAAGGAATTAACCAAAAAATATGCCAATATTACGCATGACACCATATCAATTTACAAATCATAGTGCATCGAATGTCAACGTAAACGGCCAACAACTAAAGACACTGTTGTTCGACCAATTCTGACAAAGAACTTTGGTTCCAGGTCACAGGTTGACCTTGTTGACATGCAGTCAATGAAGCAAGGCAACTATAAGTGGATAATGGTTTACTAAGACCACCTTACAAAGTTCTGTGTCTTGAGACCTCTCACATCAAAACGTGCTGCGAAGGTTGCTTATCAGCTTTTGGATATTTTTCTTTTACTTGGCGCACCGGAAATTTTACAGAGTGACAATGGATCGGAGTTTACTGCTAGTGTTATAACCGAACTTAAACTGCTTTGGTCTGATCTCGTAATGGTTCATGGAAAACCTAGACATCCCCAGAGCCAGGGATCAGTTGAACGTGCCAATTGTGATATCAAAGATATGTTGGTAGCCTGGTTGGGTGATAACCAAACCACAGACTGGACAGTTGGATTAAAATTTGTGCAATTAAAAAAAAACTCTAGCTACCACTCTGGCATTAAAAGGTCACCATTTGCTGCGTTGTTTGGATCAGATGCTAAAGTAGGTCTCACAACTTCTGCTCTTCCACATGATGTAATTCACCGTCTGCAAAGTGAGGACGATCTGCTGTCAGTAATTACGGATAAAACAACTTCAGTCGAACCACCTGCTGTAGAACCACCTTCTGTCGAACCACCTGCTGTAGAACCACCTGTCGAACCAACATCTGTTGAACCACCTTCTGCCGAACCACCTTCTGTCGAACCACCTGCTGTAGAACCACCTGTTGAACCAACATCTGTTGAACCACCTTCCGTCAAACCAACTTCTGTCGAACAACCTTCTGTCGAACCACATGCTATAGAACCACCTTCTGTCGAACCACCTGCTGTAGTACCACCTGTCGAACCAGCATCTGTTGAACCACCTTCTGTCAAACCAACTTCTGTCGAACCACCTACTGTAGAATCACCTTCTGTTGAACCAACATCTGTAGAGCCACCTTCTGTCGAACCACCTGCTGTAGAACAACCTTCTGTCGAACCAACATCACCACTCTCCGTTCGTCAAAACAATAATATTTCTCAGCGAAAACGTGCGTGCGAAGCTCAACTTTCACAAGCTGAACGTATGGTTAAACGAAGTCGACGTATTATGGACCGTGGAAACGTCGGGAACAATGTTACGATTCCGATACCAATAGTGGATAGGGGTCGTGGTGATCCAAGGAATATCATAGGAATGATTGTGGACATTAACGAGAATCATAATTACATGATTGCAGTGAAAAGTGGCATACTGAGTGGGAAATATACCAGGAATCAATTTGATTTATGTACGTATGAACTGTACTCCGAAGACGATGTGACAACTGATAGGATTGTTTCTCTTCGATCTACTGTACAGCAAGAGTCGAAGTTAGGTGGCCAAGGTTTCACCAAATGTAACTGTGCTGGTTCAAAACGTTGCCAAACAAATCGATGTAAATGTTTCAAGTTCAAGGTTAAATGCAACTCACGATGCCATTGAAGCCTGCATTGTGAAAACAAGGCGATGTTTTAAATATTAACCATTTTGTGACTGACAAGTTTTACTTTTTATTAAGTTAATAACTGTATTGCCATTCATAATTAATCTTATTAGCTTGATTTTGGATATCTTAAATATTGACTGTTTTGTGATCAGTTTTATTTGTGATAAATAAATTAGATAATTGTATCCATGTGTTTATTCGTTTTTTCCTTTGTTCTGTCATTCTAAATATGCTTCAGGGAATCTGTATAATAATAATGTCCAAATTTCAGGGAATATGTATATACCCTGAAAATTCTAGGGAATATACATATTCCCCGAGTGAATCAGACATTATACACATTCCCTGAAAATATCAGGGAATATATATATTCCCTGATTTTACAGATTCACTGTAACATATATATATATATATATATATATATATATATGTATACATATATATATATATATATACATATATATATATTTATATATATATATATATATATATATATATATATGTACATATATAAATATCTAAAGTTAATCGTTAGTAGCAGTGAATATCAACCAAATAATTTTGATGGTCGTCTAGGGGTTCGAAATGAGGTCTTGGTCATTGCTAACAACGCCATACCAACTGAGCAGGGGGAGCTACAAAAGTTCTTTTAGAGTTGAACTAACTCCCGAGTACTCTAAGTAGACTGCTAACTACCGTCATGACCTAATTTCACAGAGAATCCGAGTTCATCTCTAGGCCAATCAGTAAGGTTAGTACGAAATCAATATAGGTTTTCGTCGTTGTAAATATCTGAAATGAATTGCTAGTACCAGCGAGCATCCAGCAAATAATTCCGACATTCGTCCCGGGGTTCGAACTGAGGCCTTGCTCATTGCTAAACCAGCCTCTTAGTGGATGAACCGTGGTAGCTACAAAAGTTTTCTAACTTGGAGTTGAATTTACTCCCGAAGATTATAGGTAGACTGCTAACAGCCGTCATTACCTAATTTCACAGAGAACCCGAGCTCAACTCTTGGCCAGTCGGTAAGGCCTTTATGGGCTTTCGTCGTTGTAAGTACCTGAAGTGAATCGCTAGTATAAGCGAGTATCAATCAAATAATTCCGACAGTCGTCCCGGGGTGAGAATGGAAATCTCCTTCATTGCTAAAACAGCGTCTTACCTTGTTTCATTCATTTATTTTGTTATTTTATTTACTTATTTATTTATTCATATTTTCTTATGTGTGCTGAAAGCCCGTCACACCATTCAACCTCTCCATTTTCTTAACGACAGACTATTCAACTTTGCTGAGGTGGATAGACTCGGAAGGATATAAGGTCTCGACAGGCTGCCTCAGTTGCCAAAGAAAATCTTTTGATTTGAGTCAGAAAACAGTCTGTAAACAAGAAAATACTTTTTAGAGTAAAAGAAACAAAATTGTTACAACTATCGACAGAACCAGACTCTTCACCCTACCACCGCCACCTCTTCCTTCTCCCTATATACTGTACTGACTGCACAAGTTTTATCCAGTCATTGCTTTAGAGACCCTAGTGGCGTCCGCACGGACCTGAATCACGAAGTACTCTTTCATAACTGGAGACTTATCTTCACAAAAAGTACTTTTTAGCTTGTACTGTTCCCCCGTTCTGCTATCTTCTTTACGTAGATCTCTCCTTGACCACTTCTAGTTCCACATCGTTGGTGTTATGGTGGTCTCGGGTAGAAAATCGCTGGTTATTGCCGACCAAATACCAAATACTCCCCCTTCTCTTCCTCTTCCTCTTTATCCTCCTCCTCATTCTCTTTCTCCTCCTCACCCTCATTCTTTTCCTCCTCCAGGAGAACACTGCGGTCACAGTATCGTCCCTGGGGAGAAACAACGAAGACAAGAAGACTGATTGAAAAACGTGGTCCTCTTTCTCATCACCCATCTCCTAAATCCCATCACTTACCGCCCCAGTCCTCCACTTCTATCCCCAATTCCACCTTCATCTCCACTACATCTCTACCTCCACTTCCATCTCTGGCTCTCCCACCTCCAACTCTTCCATCTCTTCTTCTAGCTCTACCTCCACTTCCTCACACTCCACTACCTCCACCAACATCGCCACCAATATCACCAAAACCACCACCACTAACGTCTCACCTGACACATTCTCTTCCCTACCCACTCCTCTTCCCTTCCCCCAAAGGATTAAAAGAAAAAAAAAAAAGCGGAGGGTGGGGAGAGAGGAGACGTTGCGTTTCAAAGGGAACCAATCTCTTGACAACTCCGACCCCGCTTTAGGTATTGTACTGCCCTTCTGTTGAACCAACGGTTCGACCAGAATCCTTTGGCGAGAAGATTTCGCTACACGCAGAGTTCTGTAAAGGTAGAAAAGGGGGTGAGGAGAAGAGACGGAGGAAAAGGGGGTAGAGGGAACGAGCGAGGACTGAAGATAAATAAATCTCCTTGACAACATCGATGATACGAGGAGAAGGTGACATTACCTGCATTTCAACTCCTCTTTTTATCAATTTTGTCCACTTTTGCGCAATATCTTGTGCTTCTGCTGCTGCTACAGAAGAAGAAGAAGAAGAAGAAGAAGAAGAAGAAGAAGAAGAAGAAGAAGAAGAAGAAGAAGAAGAAGAAGAAGAAGAAGAAGAAGAAGAAAAAGAAAATGATGAAAAAGAAGAAGAAGAAGAAGAAGAAGATGAAAAAGAAGAAGAAGAAGAAGAAGAAGAAGAAGAAGAAGAAGAAGAGGAAGAAGGAAGGAGGAGAAGAAAAGAATAAGAAAATAAAAAGAAAAGGAGAAGAAGAAGAAGTAGAAGAAGAAGAAGAAGCAGAAGAAGAAGAAGAAGAAGAAGAAGAAGAACACGAAAAGAAGAAGAAGAAAGGAAGAAGAAAATAAGAAGAAAAGAAGAAAGGAAAAAGAAACATCAGCAGTAACAGCAGAAGCAGTGGCAGCAATTCGGGTATACTAGGCGATAGCATATGGATGGGCAGTATCACAAAATCATGCACTTGATACGATGATAATATGAAGAACCACAGCACCGTCTCGTTACGTCCCGTCACCAAAATTCCTTCCATGTAAACATGAGAACATTTTCACACCAAACGGATCGTCACAGTCACCGTCGCGACACCGGTTCACTTGATTTCATAGAAGTCATTTTGAGAATGTGAAGTGATTTGACATGATAGATTGAATCGGGCTATACCGGAGCCTCCGAAAGGTGCAGGATTGGATGTTGATATGAGCACGCGTATGTACGTCACGCGAGCAAGCGGTCCTCGGCCGCAGCTCACCCTCCGCTCCCTCTCAATGCTTGCCGTTTATTACCTATGTACTTGCCTTTGCTTGTATTCTTTTTAAATGGTCAGTATTCAATAACGACAGAAGACACCACTGAGCTTATATTCTATGGTTTGCACTGAAAAAAGCAGAATAATTTCATGAACAATAGGATCAGTTTTGGATACTTGTAGACTACGAAGTGAGCAAGGTGTCAATAAAGAGCAAAAGTATAATGTAAAGCATGATATTGAAACTCAAAACGAGTCAAAAAGAAATAATCACGAATTTCTTAAAACCATGTACTTTAATGCTCGTAGTATTAGGAACAAACTCCAAGAAATGCAGGCGTATGTCAAAAGCGAAAATCACAATATGATAGGAATAACTGAGAAATAGTTAAATGATGGAGAGTTTGAAGCTAAATTTAACATTTCGGGATTTAAACACTTTCATCAGGAGAGAAACCATAATAAAGGTAGGTGTGTTCTGTTGTACGTTAAAAGCAATGCCCATGCCTGTGTTTTAGAGAAAGTGAAACAGAATGCATATGATAGCTTGTGGGTAGAATTAACCTAAACAAATGGACAAAAAATTAATATATAGGTCAAAAACATTATCACTAGCAGACGACAAACTGTTGCTTCAAGAACTGTCTAGTTTCTGCAACCTGGACTTATTGATAATGGGTGATTTCAATTTTACTGACATTGATTGGATGACCCTTGAACATGTCCATATAGGTAGTCGCTTGGTGGATTTTTTTCGGTGACAATTACTTGGTTCAGCATGTAAAAGAGCCCACAAGACATGGAAATGTACTCGATCTATTGATCACTAGCCGAGAAAGCATAATAAACGATGAAGAAGTTGGTGAAACTATTGCAAGTAGTGATCACAACTTAGATTCAAATTCCTAAGAAAAAAAATAGAATAGATACTTGTGTATCTAAAATGCCCGATTTCAGTAAAGCTCAGTTCATAGGACTACGTCAGGAGCTTCAGTTTACAGATTGGGAGGCAAAATTAAGCAAAAGACCTTTAGATCAGATGTGGGAAATATTTCAAAATACGCTTACTAAGATGATTCATACTTACATCCCGTTTAAGGACAGACGCTCCCCAAATCAGGCTCGCCCAAAATGGCTTGACAAAGAAAATTAAAAAAGTACTGCTAAAAAGAGACAGGCTTATAAGAAATACAAGTGCTCGAGTGCAACTAATGACTATCAAAGTTATGTAATAATACAGGGAGATTTAAAAGACAATAAAAAACGAAAACGACAATACGAAATGAATATTGCCGATAAATTCCAAGAGAATCCCAAAGAATTCAATATTTACATTAGAGGTAAAAAGGTTATTAGGAATCACATTGGCCCACTGCTATCTACTGACGATCAGCTTGATTATTCAAATGAAGGAATATGTGATATTTTAAACAGCTATTTTAGCTCAGTATTCGTAAACAAAACACCTCAAAGTGAACTCCAAACTGAAACCTGTGAAAAGTCTAGGATGGACTTACTACGGTAAATATAACAAAAGAAAAAATTAAAAGGTGTATAGAAAAATTCAAAGTTAATAAAACACCAGGGCCTGACGGTTGGCATCCAAGAATCTTAAAGAATATGAAGCATGAGATTGTTGTTCCATTAGAAATGATTTTCAAGAAATCAATCATATCCGGAGATGTCCAAAGAGAATGGAAGCTAGCTAACCTTACTCTCATACTCAAAGAAGGTGACAAAAAGCAACCAAATAACTACAGGCCTACAAGCTTGGCTTCAATTGTAGAAAAAATATGGAAATTATCATCAGAGATGCTGTTAAACTTAGTTACTTCTCAAACTCCCTGGCGCTGCACCATCTCGATATAAGTGTAGATATTAGGCTTGATGTGCACTGTTCCACTACCTACATACATTCTATACGAAGATATCCATATTCATAAAGCATAGAACTCAGTACCAAAATAGGCATCTCCACGCGCGCGCACGCACACACACACACACACACACACACACACACACACACACACACACACACACACACACACACACACACACACACGCACACACGCGCACACGCGCACACGCGCACACGCGCACACACACACACGCGCGCACACGCGCATACACGCACACGCGCAAACACACACACACACACACACACACACACGCACACACGCACACACGCACACACACACACACACACACACACACACACACACACACACGCACGCACACGCACAAAGTTCCTTTACGTATTAGTTATATTTAAATTTTTACGTATCGCAGAACACATCTTTATTTCATCAATAAACTGGTACTTTCAACATTACACATTGAATGTTAAAAATATATTTTTCTTAAGCCTTAGTAATGTATGACTATGTAAGTATTACATATATTTCTAACATTACACATCGAATGTTAAAAGATCTTAGCCTTTACATTCAAACATTTTACAGTGACGAAAACATTTTTCATATTCTTAACAGTGTGTGACTCCGTAAATATCACAGAACACATCTTTATTTGGCCAATATAATTCCAATTTTATGCATTGAATACTGATAATTTTCCTTTAATAGCCTGAACAATGTATGGCTTATCATGGACCACAGTCTTGTTTTATTTACATACATCCTGTATTACACATTGAATGTTGACAATTTTCTTTTATTTGCCGTATCAGTATATGAAAGCTTGTCATTCACAGATTTGGCATAATTGTTCAATAATATATTAGTTACAGATCGAAGAGTTTGGATAACAAGTTGCTTATGTGAAGTACCATAGATGCAAGTTTCATGGAATTCAACTGTGTCCTTAAGATAATTCAAAGTCAAATTCATCAAGAACGTTTTCTGATTTACTAGGTTCCGAAATTCTTCCTCATAAGTACTAAAGAGAACCTGAATATTTTTGCGGATAATAGTACATGCAATAAGAGAAGTGACCAAGTTTACAAGGCATGTGCACATTGGAAAAGGGTAAGAAACTCTAGTAGATGCTGCAATTGTACTCCTCATAAAGTACAATACTGTAAAGGTATATAAGTAGCAGAGAAGTTAACTCCATTTCATACAAGTTAACGAGTACCATAAACTTTACCTATCATTCTTGGAATTATTCTTTTTTTTTTTCATTACTAGTCACCGAATATAACCTCAATAATGTCTTCTGTCGTCATTGACTACTGACTATTTATAAGAAATATGTACAAAGGTAAGTATACAGTTTATAATCGGTAAGCATTGAGAGAGAGCGTAGGGTGAGCTGCGGCCACGGGCTGCCTGTTCGCGTGATGTCATCATATAAACATCCATGCCAGTGCCTTTCGAAGGCTTAGGTTATACGCGTTCCCATTAAGGTCCAGAGTGTGAGGATAAAG
>NC_134796.1:20372044-20382044 GCF_046742065.1 Oratosquilla oratoria
AAGTCTTTTCTGCTTTTCTGCCTCTCTTTCCTCCTTATTCATTTCTCTTTTTATCCATACCTTTTTATATTGATCATTTGTTGCTAGTTTCCCTGTTTTGGATAGAATTTTCTCTGCCGTTGTTTGTGACCTGAATTTAATCTTAATTGGTCTGGTCTTATCTGTACTATATTTTCCGAGTCTGAATTTTTCCTCAATTTCCTTTATAATTTCTGGTTCATCTTCCTGGACTAATTTTAATAAACTGCTTACTCTTTCATTTTCCTCCTTGATTCTTGCGGTTCTATCTGGGTTATGTTTCTCTTCCATTCCTAATATAATTATACATTTCTTTTTGTCAGCTAATTCTCTTACTATATTCTCCTTCTGTCTCATCACTTTAATAACTGAGTCTTCATTATGTTCTTTCAATTGCTGTTTGACTATGTCAGTGAATGAGACCTTATTCCCTTCTTGGGTTGTTCTCCAATTTTTAGCTTCTGTAGCTATTTTCTCTCTGTTTTCATTACTATTCTTCTTCAATTTCTCATTCTCCTCCTTTACATTTCCTAACTGTCTTTTTAGGTCCTCTATTTCTTCAGTTAAGTTTCTGTCTGCCTTCTCTAGTTGTTCCAACCTTTCAATTCTTTGGAAAATGGAGTCAACATTACCTAACTTACGTTCCAAGTCCTCTATCACCTTATCAACTCTCTCCTCTAGTCTTATCAGTCGGGGGGGAGGGGTTGTGTCCCCCCCACCCTCTTTAAATCCCTGGAACATATTCTCGTCACTTTCTACTGTATTGCTCCTCTCTATACTTCTAATCTTTACATTTTTATTAGACATTTCATCCTCACTCAGCCTTTTGTTTACCTTTCGCTTGTCTGGCTGGGCCAAGTCTACTCCCTCCTCATTTCCTTCCATTTCCCTCAGTAATCCCTCCCCTTTTCCTCTTTCCCTACTGTCCCACTACTCCACGAGCAATTTCCCCCCCACCCTGTAAAAACACTAGGCACTTCTCTTTGCGTTGGGATCCACAGACTTCAGTTTCCTTCAGAACGTCATCCAAGCCGTCCATTCGCTGAAGTGTGTGTGTATGTGTGTGTGTGTGTGCGTGTGTGTGTGTGTGTGTGTGTGTGTGTGTGTGTGTGTGTGTGTGTGTGTGTGTGTGTGTGTGTGTGTTTCTGTTTGTGTGTGTTTTTGTGTGTGTGTGTCCACTGCCCCTCATAATGAGTTACGGTTAAACAGTTACGAAAGATATAATCTGCTTTCGATTTTTGTAAATAATCTGTAATCAACTTTTGATTTTCTATAATCACGTGCTTATTAAAACATACATTATCTGTCTACGTATATTCACTGGTTTACCTATCTATATGTTTGTATTTATATACGTATGTATCTATGGCTGTAAATATATATATATATATATATATATATATATATATATATATTGGAAAATGGTATGTTATAACACATTTATATAAGTTCACTATAAAACCACTGTCGGAGAAATAATAACGGAAATAAAGGGAAACTGTATATTTCGACTACTGACTGTAGTCCTCTTCAGCAGAATGCTTACAGAAAGTTAAGATGCAAGTTATATAGGGTGGTGAGGTAGTACATAAAAGGGGGATTGTATTACGAAGCTAGCTGTAAACAAATTATTGTCAAAAGCGGTCGGACATAATAGCACTAACTGTCCCTCCGCGACCCGACTATTTCAAGGGCATGTAACCTGAGTCCTCCTACTTTGCCCCATCCCCCTTTTATGTACTACCTCACCACCCTATATAACTTGCATCTTAACTTTCTGTAAGCATTCTGCTGAAGAGGACTACAGTCAGTAGTCGAAATATACAGTTTCCCTTTATTTCCGTTATTATTTCTCCGACAGTGGGTTTATAGTGAACATATATATATATATATATAAATATATATATATATATATATGTATATATATATATATATATATATATATATATATATATATATATATCCCCGACTGGGGTATTGGCTGCATGTTGTTGTGGCAAAGTAGCATGCAGTTGATACTTTAGGTTTTATACGGGACGCCCCTACGGACCAGACCCTCACATAATTTTGTCTGTGATAGGAGAGGAATCTGCTTATAGAGAAATGATGACACTTTTATTATACTGCTATTATCCCTCCGCTATGCTGTCCCCCAACCCCTTGTTGCTGTCCTGTACCATTTCTCTGAATATTCATTTCTTTGTTTCGCCTACCCTGTGATGGGGGATAGAATGCTGCCACCAAGTATTCCCACTTGGATCCTATGAGGCGAGAAAAATGGGACGGGGATTAGGACTAGGCATCCTTCTCCCTGTAGCCCCACAGGGGACATTCCTAAAAAAAAAAGTAAAGGCATAAAAGGGTCTAGGAGTTTTCCAACCAGTACCCTAATGTTTGGGTCTTTTAATGTGTGTGGATGTGGTACAGATGAAAGTGAAAGGGAAGAGATAGGTAGTATGTTTGTATAAAGAAAGATGGATGTGTTGGCTTTGAATGAAAATAAGTTGAGAGGGAGGGACGAGTGTGAGTTTGAGAGTGTAGTTGGGAGGTTCTCAGGAGTGAAGAGAGAACGAGGGAGAGAAAGGGTGGCTATACTAGTAAGTGAAGAGATAGGTAAACGTGTAGTGGAGTGGAAGGAGGTTTCATCAAGGTTGATGTGGATGAAGATGAAACTGGGAAAGGATATGTGGATTTTTGTAAGTGCATATGGGCCTGGTAGTGAGAAGAGTGTCGAAGAAAGGAAAGCTTTTTGGATAGAGTTAAATGAGTGCACAGAGGGATTAGGGAGGATGACGTAGTATTGAGAGATCTTAATGCTAGGGTAGGAAATAAACCAATAGACGAAGTGCCTGGGAAATGTGGAGTTCCAGGAAAGAATCGTAGTGGAGAGTTGATGGTAGAGATGTGACTAGAAAGAGAGTTGATGATAGCAAATGCAGTGTTTCTGAAGAAAGTCAAGCATAAGTACACATGGGAGAGGGTGGTGGATGGAAGGGTGGTAGATAGAGAGTTAATGGACTATGTAGTGGTAGATAGGAGTATAATAGGAAGATTTAAGGGTGTACATGTTCTAAGGGGAGAGAGTGAGGGAATATCAGATAATTGTTTGGTGGGAGGTAAGTTGAGAGTGGAGGATAGAAGGAGAAAGAGGAAAAGGACAAAAGGTAGGGAGGTGCTTAGAATGAACTGCTTAAATGAGAAAGAAAAGGAGAAAGAGTACAAGAAGAAGCTAAAAGAGGAATAGCAGGGAGTGAAGGATAGAGTAGAACTAGGAGTGGAGGAGGAATGGGGATGGTTCAAGGAGGGAGTCACAAGGTGTGCAAAGATGGTGTGTGGAACAAGAAGGACGGGAGGAAATAAAAGGAATGGTAGTAAGTGGTGGGATGAGGAAACAAAGAAGGTTGTAGAAGAGAAGAAGCAAGATTTCACAAAGTGGTTACAAATTAGAACGAGAGAGTCATATGAGAGGTAAAAATAAAATAAAAGAGAAGTACAAGTGAAATGGGGTAAGAGTATGACAGAAAATTTTGAAAGTAATAAAAGATGTTTTGTAAAGAAATTAAGAGAGGAAGAGGAGACGAGTCAAGTAGAGAAGAAAAGGTAAAAGTTGCAGATAGAGAGATGATAATGGAAAGGAAGGCAGTAAGGGGAAGATGGGCACAGTATTTTAGAGAGTTGCTAAATGTGAAGGAGGATAGGAAGGGAAAGGTTGTTGCAGTGGGAAATGCTAAGAAAATGAGAGTGATGAGTGAGGAAAATGGAGGAGAAATAAGGAAGGATGAAGTGAAGGCAGTTGTTAATATGATGAGAGCAGATAAGGTACTTGGATTGGATGGATGCCATGCAGAATGTGTGAAAAAAGGAGGTACAGTGGTGGTGGACTAGCTGGTGAGGTTATTTAATGTTTGTTTGAGAGAGGGTAGAGTGCCGGAGGACTGGAGGAGTGCCTGTATAGTCCCACTTTACAAGGGAAAAGGGGACAAGTGTGAGTGTAGTAGTTTCAGAGGGATCAGCTTATTAAGTGGAGTTGGGAAGGCTTATGGGAGGATCTTGATTGAGAGGATTAGGAGAGGAATAGAGGGAGTAATTGGTGAAGAATAGTGTGGATTTAGGACAGGTAGAGGTTGCGTAGATCAGATTTTTGTGGTGAGACAGATATATGAGAAAGCTATAGGAAAAGGTAAGGATGTTTTTTGAGCTTTTATGGATCTGGAAAAGGCTCATGATAGGGTAGACAGTGAGGCACTGTGGGAGGTTATGCAGATATATGGGATAGGAGGAAAGCTTCTAGGAGCTGTTAAGAGTTTTTACGAGAGTAGTAGAGCATGTGTCAGGATTAGGAATGGAGAGAGTGAGTGGTTCGAGGTAAAGGTGGGACTTCGTCAGTGATGTGTTATGTCGCCTTGGCTGTTCAACTTATACATGGATGGGGTGGTGCGAGAGGCAAATGCAAGGGTAGTGGGTCAGGGATGAGATGGTTAAAGAAAATGGAAAAAAGTGGGAGGTGAGCCAGCTGTTGTTTGCGGACGACACTGCGCTTGTAGCAGGATCAGAGGAGGGACTGAGGAAGTTAGTGACAGAGTTTGGGAGATTATGTGATAGAAGAAAGTTGAAGATAAATGTGGGTAAAAGTTAGGTGATGAGATGTACAAGGGGTCAAAGTGGCAGCAGACTGGAAGTGAGTATTAAGGGAAAGAGACTGGAGGAAGTGGATAGTTTTAGATACTTGGGTGCGAATGTGGCAGGAAAGGGAGAAGTGAAGGTGGAGGTAGAATGTAGATTGAGAGAAGTGTGTAAATGCCTTGGAGGATTAAAGAGTGTAATGAGAAATAGAAATTTGGGAATGGATGCTAAGAGGAGACTGTATGAAGAAGTGATTGTGCCGACAACATTGTATGGGGCAGAAACATGGAACATATGAGAGGCAGAGAGAAGGAGTTTAAATGTGTTTGAGATGAGGTGTCTGAGAAGTATGATGAGGGTTACTAGGCTATATAGAGTGAGAAATGAGGAGGTGAGGAGGAGAACAGGGGTGGAAAGGGAGTTGGAAGATAGGGTAGATGAAAGAGTATTGGGATGGTTTGGACACATGGAAAGAATGAGTGAATAAAGACTAGTAAAAGAAGTGTGGAAGGCAGATGTGGAAGATGTGAACATGAGGGGGCGACCTAGGATGAGATGGATGGAAAGGGTACAAGGGGCTTTGGGGAAGAGGGGAATGTCTGTTGAGGAAGGACGGGAGAGAACAGAAGACAGGGGTGAATGGAGAATAGTTGTATATGGATGATGTTGTGATGCATGAGGTGAAATGAGTGGGGGATGGGGGGTGAGGTAGTATGTGTGAGAAAAAAATGACACAGCCCGAAGGGATTTCTCCCCCGTCTTCTCCTTTTCTGCATGGGGGGATGGAGAGGGGGGTCGCCTATTTATTGAAGCGGCCTTGTTGTGGATGTGTTGTGTCTTGCGTCACTGTTTCTGACCCAGGCCAGTGGACAAGATGCAGGGATGACCCGTCATCCAGGAGGTGCCACAATAAGAGGGAGGGTAGAGGGTGGAGGGGAGTGGAGCGTATTGGGGATGAAATGGATGGGAATGGTTTTTATGCCTTAGTTTTTTGGCTACCTCCCTTGTAAGGGGGAAAAAGCCTTAGTATATGTATGTATGTATGTATATATGTATGTATGTATGTATGTATGTATGTATGTATGTATGTATGTATGTATGTATGTATGTATGTATGTATGTATGTATGTGTGTATGTATGTACGCATATATGTACGTATGTATGTATGTATGTATGTATGTATGTATGTATGTATGTATGTATGTATGTATGTATGTATGTATGTATGTATGTATGTATATATGTATGTATGTATGTATGTATGTATGTATGTATGTATGTACGTATGTATGTATGTATGTATGTATGTATGTATGTATGTATGTATGTATGTATGTATGTATGTATGTATGTATGTATGTATGTATGTATGTATGTATGTATGTATGTATGTATTTATGTATGTATGTATGTACGAGTATGTATGTATGTATGTATGTATGTATGTATGTATGTATGTATGTATGTATATATATATATATATATATATATATATATATATATATGTATGTATGTATGTATGTATATATGTATGTATGTATGCATGTATGCCTGTATGTATGTATGTATGTATGTATGTATGTATGTATGTATGTATGTATGTATGTATGTATGTATGTATGTATGTATGTATGTATGTATGTATGTATGGATGCATGTATGTATGTATGTATGTATGTATGTATGTATGTATGTATGTATGTATGTATGTATGTATGTATGTATGTATGTATGTATGTATGTATGTATGTATGTATGTATGTATGTATGTATGTATGTATGTATGTATGTATGTATGTATGAACACATATATGTCTACATGTATCAGTGGTGGGCAACACAAACTGAAAGTGACCTTGCGCAAACTCCAAGCGCACTATCTTCCAACATGTAATTTATGCAATATCGCAAACCTGAATCTATCTACGAATATATATCGGAATCACTGTAAAAAGTTGAGGTATATACCTTATTCGCCACTCAACTGTATCTACACATGATTTCAAATTTTCAGCGAAGACAAGGACATCACATACACGATCAGGTTAATAAAGATTGCAATATACCGGTAGCTACCACTTGTCAGTGTCACTAACTGCAGGACTTCCTCCTCCTTCTCCTCCTCCTCCTCCTCCTCTTCCTCCTACTATTTCTCGTCTACCTCCTCCACCTGCTGTTCCTACTCTTCCTCCTCCTTGTTTTCCTCCTCTTGCCCTCCTTTTCCATCTTCAGCAGGCCACTTTTTCTTCAGGAAAACAAACCTTTCAAAGCAGAAGAAGGTACTCTAACTCTCTTGGGCATCAGGGGACCAACCCCTAAGGGAACATCCCCACCCCCCGCCCCCGCCGCGCCTTCCACACCTTCAGAGCTGGGGAAGTCGGTCTCAACACATGATGTTAAGTTCTCGACGAAGTTAAGAGAGCTCACATAATATACAAAGATGGGGATGATTTTGCGCTTGCGCACCTGCCTCCTCGTGCGCAAGAGGTTTTAGTAGCATGTGCAATGCGCCGCCGATATTAATCAGTGCACAGGGGTGCGCAATTACGCTCTGCGTACATCCTTGCCTACCTGCCCAGCTCTAGTATGTACGTAGGTATGTACGTCAGACGTATGTATATTCGTATGTATGTACGTATGTATGTATATATGCACGAACGTATCTAATAAATGAAAACACAAGTTCAGTATCTGTATTCCGAAACATCGTTGTGAGGTTGTGACATGCGTTGGTCTACCACGTCCCGTCACACTACTACTTCGTTCATGCTCCGGCGCGCGGCCTCGTCGAACCCCACCCCCACCACCACCCTCTCCCTCCGCCCACCATCGCCGAGATCGCCCCCGCCCCCGCCATGTGATCTATGCATAGCAACGAGTCAACTAACAGCCTTCCAACAACGAGACTTTGAAGTCTCGAAGCGTTTCCCAGGCTCTTGCGGCGGACCCAGCTCCCTCCTCGACGGGTTTACCGCCATGCAGGATACCAGCATGTTCCCCAGGGTGCTGGAACGTATGCCGGCATGACGTCCATCAGGATGTTAGGTTATATTCCGGGTTGATTTATATATCTCAGGATGATGGTCTGATTTGTTAAGATATATTGCAGTAACCTGCGTTTCAGATGTCTGAAATAATGGTTTCCGTGTTTCGGTATACGGCATACAAATGTGGTTTTCTAGCTCATTGTTTTCTCTAACCTGCTTGGGTTTATTTCTAAGGTCATAGACTGGTTGTCATTTTTTTCGTTATGTGTAATATAAACTTGTCGTTTCCCATATTGCTTGGATGTATTTCAGCATATTAACTTGTTCTCCAGGCAACTGGGACTAATATGGTTGTGCTCCGACTTCGTAAGGATAACGAATAAATCGTCATATCCTCCAAACTTTTACAATACAAGTTTTTCTGTCACTGTGTTCCCTAACCTGTGTGGGCAAGGTCATGCCATGCCAGCAAAGTAGACCCAGAGCTAAGTAGTAC
Organism: Oratosquilla oratoria; assembly: GCF_046742065.1. Taxonomy (NCBI): domain Eukaryota; kingdom Metazoa; phylum Arthropoda; class Malacostraca; order Stomatopoda; family Squillidae; genus Oratosquilla; species Oratosquilla oratoria. The sequence goes on from NC_134796.1 coordinate 20,380,170, forward strand.
CCTAAAATCAACGCCTTTGTCATCTCTTTACAGACTAGCTGCTGTTATCCCTCCACCACATATCCAACGTGAAACCATCTCAAAGATCGAATGGCATAAGCAACTGAATGACCCCCGGCACTCACTCTATGAACACCAAGAAGTGAAGCGAAGACTTAAGTCCCGCAACCAAAATCCTTATGACCGTAGAGGCAATGGAGCAAAGCCTTGTACAGGCTGGAACGCTGGCAGAAGTCCGAAAGCGGGCAACACAACGAGGCTCTGCCAAGCCAAAATGAAATCCTGCCTCAGCGATCAAACCTAAGCAGAAAAGATTGAGTAGCATTAAACAGGGCAAAGGCAAAAGTAGGCAAAACTAAAGACAACCTCCACAAATGGGGATTTAACACCAGCATATGTGAAGAAACATAGAAAATTCTCTTCACTGCTCCAACCAAGACCTTAAGGAAGCGAATGACACTGTTCTACAGTGGACACGGTTTTGGCGCGATGAAATATGATGATGCGTTCTCTCGCTGGCTGGGTATCTATCTAAAGCGTTTCAGTGCTGGAAAATATACCAAATTCCCAAGACTTATTAAATGTTTGTAGCCATCCCGTATCCCAGGATCAAGAGAAGTATAAGTTGTTCTATTGTTGTGTTTTCGGGCGTGCTGGGATGTCTTTATCTAATATGTTCCAGTGCTATAATGCGTAGCAAGTTCTCAAGATTTATTAAATTTTCTTAGTCATACCGTATTCCAAGATTAATACAATTATACGAAGTAAGAACTCATAGCTGTACCCCACCTCTGCAATAGGGGTATTTCCTTGGCAAGCATCCATTCAGAAATCCACCTTACTCCTTATTCGTTCGGACGAGGTATATCTATTCTGCTGGAATGCAGTTATTTCAGGCTTATGTGTTATCATCATTAACTATCCATGATCCCAATAAGCCCGAAAGTACTGGTTCACAGGTTTTTGTACACCAGACACCAAACAGCTTTATTCATTGCAGGTTGCGGATCTCTCGTTAAAGGTGATACTGACCCTATACCCGTTCCGTAACCGAGGTGGAAGTGTTTCATTGTGCGAAAGAAAGACTTCATAGGCATTCTTCCTACTGAAGGCGGCGATTTCATTCAGGTGAAGAGCCGTCAATGAAGTGAGAAGGCTCAATTTGTCTCCTGGTCGTTTGTCTCCGTGACGTAATCTCTGGGAGAAGTGAGGAGAGTAGGAGACAACAGGAGAAGGGGAGGAATGGAGACTGGGACGGGGTAGGAGACGGGAGGGGAGGAAAGGTAGGGAGAAGAGGAGAGGAAGAGGAGAAGAAAGAAAAAGAAGGGAGGAGATTGGAACAGGAGGCGAAGAGTAGAGGAAGACAAGAGGACAAGAGGAGACAAGAAGCGGGGAAGACAGGACAGTAAGACAGGGAGGAGAAAAGGACAGGACAGGAACACAGGAGAAAAAAGACAGGAGAACAGGGAGACAGAAGAGAGAAAAGAAGAGAAGAGGAGAGGACAAGAGATAACAAGGGACGACAGGCGAGGAGAGGAAAAAACGAGAAAGAAAAGATGAGGAGAGGAGGAAAAAGGAGATAAGAGACGACAGGCGAGGGAAGAACAAGAGAAGAGAGGAGAAAAGACGGAAGAGAATATGATAAGAAGACAATAAGACAAGATGACACAAGACGAGATGAGACGACAGGAAAAGGGAGGATAGTAGAGGAGAGGCATAGAAGGGTTTTCTCATGTTTAAGAATGAGCGTCCGTGCGCTGCTGAGGCTGTGAGGACTCCGGAAAGACCTCGCCAAGGACAAGAAAACCGTGTCGGAGGGTCCTCAAGTTTCCAAAGTTCCTGGATTGTGGACGTGAGGAGGTTAGTGAGCGGAGG